>NW_026860231.1:0-309948 GCF_026571515.1 Ruditapes philippinarum
TATTATCATCGATATTATTATTATTAATTAATTTTATTATTATTATTTTTTATTATCATTATCATTATTATTTTTTATCATTATTTATTATTTTTATGTATATTATAATTATTATTTATCTATTATTATTATTATTTATTATTATAACTATTTTTATTATTAATATCTTTTTAATAATAATATTATTATTACTATTCTTACTTTTTATTTCTTATTATAATTGTTATTGTTATTATTTTTATTATTATTGTTATTAGATCTATTATTTATTTATTTATCTATTATTATTATTATTATTATTATTATTATTTTACTGCATATTCCCTGCCATTTTATTTGAGTTTTGGATTTTATTTTATTCGTATATTTTGTATTATATTTTATAAGCGCCACACCTAAAAAGATAGAACACTCTCCCATTTGCAAGGAATGGGAATTATCTCCCATTATAAGAAACTGGATTTTTTTTTCCCATTTATCAAAAATAGGATTTTCTTCCCATTATTAAGATGGGTGATTTTCACCCATGGGTGCGTTCCACCCATAATGAAAATGGGAGATTCTAAAATATTTATATTTCGATCTATATTTTTAGGAAGGAATATCTTAAGTCAAGATTTAGTGATTTTATTTTAAAATAATGGTATATAATTTTTTTTTAATTCTCCCGTGATTTTTTTCTCCCATTCTCGTAAAGAGGAAATGAAACCCCACGAAAACTCCCACTGGGAGACCAAATCCCAAAGTGGGGGAATCGAAAAAACCCCATGGGACGGCTAACTTTGAATGTCTCCCCTGCATTTAATTTTAAGGGTATCGTCATTTCAAAGACCAGGTTTTACGCCTTGACTCAATCTCTATTATTGACCGGTCTTTAAATTTTTTCTCTAATCAATTTAAAAAAAGGTAGCTGAGTTTTGCGAAAAAATTCCGGATTTGCAAAACTTATTCCGGAGGCTGTTTAGTTCAACTCTGTTAAAGAAGACAAAGAGTGGCAATAAATGTCGCCTTTGCATTTTACATAATAATACTGATTTTGTATGTAAGTAAATTAGTTGCGAACGTTTTACCTACGCGTATAGTTAAGTCAATATTTATATAGTGCATGCAAATGCTGATAATTTTAAAAGGTATTTGCTGTCCGAATGTCAACAAATAATAGTAACTGTGGTAATAAATCCCACTTCAACTTAATGACACAGTGATTTTTGATTAAATAAAATTAGCATGTTCTCTTTTAATATTAAAGGTATTAAAAATGATTAGAATGAGACGGATACAAAAATTGCATAAACACTCAAAACCATAAAAAAAACGATGATATAAAAAAAGTTGCAGACTCGATTAGATTAGATTGATTAGAATGAGACGGATACAAAAATTACATTAACACTCAAAACCATAAAAAAACGATGATATAAAAAAAGTTGCAGGCTCGATTAAGAATAGTCATAGGCGGAATTTTAAACGCCGGCTACGGTCCTTGGATGCCTAGAAATGACTGAAGCAAATCTCATATTATAAGTGTTCAACTGTTAAACATTCGTAGATATATTTTACAGGTTTAAGTCCTCATGCTCATAACAAGAAAAAGAAAAAAAGGTTTATTTAAAAAGAAGTTGATGTATATGTAAGTATTATATTTAAATCGAAATTCAAATGGTGCAGTTATCAACATTCAAATGGGCGCAGTCTAAAACGCGGACGCCTTAAGCGGACAATATAAACATATAGGGAAAACGCTGACGATATAGACAAAGAGGAAAAAAGCGGACGATATAGATATATAGTGTAAAATGACTGAGCATAGTTAAATTCATATTAAAGGCTAATAATTGGCTTTTATAAAGTAATATCTGAAAGGTGTAATTATTATAATAATTAAAAAAGACTTTAGTTTATTTATTTGTTCAAATTCTTAAATTTAGAGCATAGTTAAATTCATATTAAAGGCTAATAATTGGCTTTTATAAAGTAATATCTGAAAGGTGTAATTATTATAATAATTAAAAAAGACTTTAGTTTATTTATTTGTTCAAGTTCTTAAATTTATGTTTTTTATTTGTTCATGTTAATTGACTTAATAACTTTTAATTAAACAGTACAAAACATGCAACAGTCACGTGCGGAAAACTGAATAAGGGCACAAGAAATAAGTTTGAATATATTTGAACACTTTGCATACGCAATTCGCGGACATGATAAACATATAGGGAAAACGCTGACAATATAGACATAGAGGAAAAAAGCGGACGATATAGATATATAGTGTAGATTGACATTCTTTTCAAAATATACAATTTACTATGATTTGTAATTTACTTTTGTTTCTATATTGCACATTAATTGACATATTAGCCGAATCTTCTTTTGTGTACATAATTATATAATTATGAAATAGTGGGCGAATGAGTATATTTTTGAAAATTATCGTTTACCGGTGAAAAAACACGTGTTGCAAATTAACTTAAAGCATTACAATTAAGTGTGAATGACTTTGTCACATTATTAAAATTGTCCGCTCTTTAGATATTGAGCAATTAAGACATAAATTTCAAAGAACAATATAGAAAAAAAACAACATTGGGACCAATCATGAAATTAATTTCAGTCGTTATGTTTTGGATCTTTCGTATTTTTTTTTCACAACTTTGTAATTGCAACTTATTTAATGGTAAACCTGTTAATGGTAAGGTATATATACAGTCAATTTTTGTGCACATCCCTCATTTCCAAAAAAAAAAGTTACATGCTTTGAATTCATTTCATTGCTTACAAAGTGTTAATTTGAATTGGATTGGATTATTAAATTATTGTGTTCTTTAACTTTTAAAGTGTAATTGTGTATCAAATATTGTATAAAGTGTTTTCACTAAGGCATTGTTAAAATGGCATTCGTTGTAGGACACAGTCAAGTAAAATATATGAGTGATTATTTGTGTCAACATTCGTACAGTGTGTTTTCCTATCCTGGATATAAAACACCCCAGTTTTGTTTCGAAGAGGACATTTTTGAAGTTGCTCCATATTTTTCGGTAAGTTCATATCAATGATATTCCCCATTGTAATCTTTATCAACCTGAATAAGATATGAATTTTCTTGAACAATCATGTTATGTTCTACCAGACAATAAAACAGTAAGAAATGTATAAATTATATATTTATGTATATACTGATTCCATTTTTTTATTTAAATAAAGTGTCCACGTGTCACTTGTATATTTGATATAATCCTGCACGTGTTTAATTTAATCATACACATGATACTTTATACCATATTTCATCAAGTCGAAATAGAAAACGCGGACAATATAGACATATAGATTAAACATTACTCTTACAAACGTTTGATTTTGAAAAATCAAGGCTTTTTTTATTGTTCGAACAAAAATTTTGTCCGCCTACTGCACCTAAAGACATACAAAAACAATGCCAAAATGAAATACATATCCTTAATTACATATCAGCTGTTGCCAATTTAGTACCATCATTGTAATTCTAAAGACATTCATTTGATCCATTTGTTTCATATATTAGTTTTCAATATTTAGAAATTCCGAAAATGTGTCATATAAATATAATATAAAATTCATTGACATTCAATCATAAATTACTTTAATATTTCTCCCAATTTGCTAATTTATTATATTTTTTTATATATTAAAGTATAAATCCAATTAATAAACACGTCATTTTTATAAACTTCATCAATGCCCAAAATCAACACCAATTAGTCTACACTATATATGTATATCGTCCGCTTTTTTCCTCTTTGTCTATATTGTCAGCGTTTTCCCTATATGTTTGTATTGTCCGCTTAAGGCGTCCGCGTTTTAGACAGGCCCATTCAAATGTCAAACTTATCTTATATTTCTTTAAATTTTACATGATTAAAAGTGTATCATGTTAGGTATGTTTATGTGGATATATTTAAATTCGGACTTTGTGTGCTTAGATTATCTTGCTATTAAACAAATCAATGACAAGGCTCTAGTCATGTGGTAATTTCAAAAAGTAATTTTGGAATCTTTACAACAACAATAACATGTTTTCAATTCATCCTCCATTGTCCTGGAAATAGCGGTTATACAAATGATTATTGACTCTTCAAACAGACAGATGCAATGTTCAAACGTTAATAAATGAATAAAACTACTTGATGGAAAATTTGCAGAAAGTAATTTTGTTTTAATGATGAAACGGATAAGATTGTATTGCAAACTTCATTTATTGCCCCATTGAACATTGTTAATGAGCTTTTTCGAGATAAATTGATTGTCATATCAATCAAATACGAACGTATAATGAAATAGTATTACACTCTGTACTGATCAAAGTAATTGTTATTATATAATTTGCACCACAAACGATTGATTTTAAAGCAACGACGCCATACAGGCTAGTTTTGCTTCTTCACACATTATTATTCTTTGGAACTGTAATTCATTATACAATCTTTCATCATTCTTCCGTAAATTAATTAGTTTTTTTCTTCATGCAATCAAAAAAAACGAGTGTCTAATAACATTAACCTTTTAAATAGGGTCATTTACAAACTGTTTAAATTAACAAATATGCTCTTTACAAACACTGTACCCCTAGTTGGCAATGACATGACGTACTGCTTATTTTTTACGGATAGAAAAAGTATTGACGGAAAGGGTATATTTTGATACCTATATAATTCAAATAAATGTTATGAAAATTATTACAGGATAATCTAATTACAACATCTAAACATCAATTTCAGATGATTTGATTAATTCAAATGAACGGTTTAATTTAAATTTTAGAAACGCATTAATTTAAATCCGTATTTAATTATATACAGGTAATAAAATATTAATATGACACATAAAGTGCGTGCAATACTTTATATTTTTGCTTTTAAATGATATATAGAAATCGTGAAGTTTAATGATATTTGCTAGTCGGATTTGGACCCATTTGATACAATGACGGATTAAGTAAACTTCAAACATGTATCAATACATTAAGAAATCGATGAAGAAAATGAATTTCGGGTGTATTGTTACCGAAATAATTATTTTGTATTGTCTGTAGTAAAGATCAATATAGATAATATAACTTGTGTTTGCTTGTAAACAATGATTATCGATAACGTAATAAATTATAGGATCGTGAAAAAGAGAACAAAATAAAAATTTTAGTTACGATGTTCATTCAAAGTTGAAAGATGATTTCGAACATTTAGAGCTAGTTTTGATATGTTATTAATAAAATGACAAAAATTAGACTGAGATGTTTATGGTATAAGCTAACCTTTATAAAAAAGGTTTAAATATCTTAACTAGTAAATATCTTAAAAGATGATATACATAAACCATGGCTCGCAAAGGAACTTAGCGATTTATCAGTGTGCAGATTAACGCAATATGCAAAATTATAACATATTGTGTTTTTCGTTCTGTTTTGTTATAAAAATTGAATAAAGAATTTGACAAAAATACGAAATTTGTATTTCGTACAATTCAATGACAAATACTAGGTAGAAACTTGAGACAACTTTAACAATTAAAACATGAGACGTCTTTTTAACGTATTTTTTAGCTTAATGAATTATTAGAGAAATGTACAATGCAAATGAAGGCAACCGTTAACTGACAAGTCAAACAGAAAGAAAAAATATGTTTGATTTATTTCCCTCGTAAAAAGTAGTCAACTGAGCCTCGTTCTAAAATAAATAACAGTATAAAACTGTGTATCCCCGTATAAACTTTCCAACAAATATCAGTGCATTAATCACATAATGTAGTCTAAATTTGTGTTACATTCATAACCATAAACATTTCATTCCATTCATTCGCCGAGATTAAATATCCTTTAGGCAAAGGTTACTCAATAACAAAACGAAATCTGCTTAAAATGCTTTCTACTACTCTACTGAAATATTAAATCAAATGTTGTTTTACTAAAAGTTTTACTTTATTACTACTGTAACGGTAGAGGTTGTGAATATTTTGATATTTTATGAATCTTAAAATACATGTTTTTATGTAAAATTTGAGCGGATAAACTGTTATATTACATCGGCATAGTGATTGCAAGAGCAATTTTATGGTCTGACAAATTTCTACAAATCAAAACGGAAACTTATGATACTGAAGAGTTATATGCAATAAACTTGCCACAGATAGCCTTCTGCTTAGATAAAGTTGTTAAAAATTGATAGATTAGAAAAGAAAAAAAGTTGAAACGATGATATTTAACAACACTGGCTACTTGATATTTTGTGAAATATGAAGCTGTAAGTAATGTATCAAATAAAGTGTTTTAAAGAGTACACTTATTAAAGTGACATTATGCCCATCCAAGGGAATATAGTGAGTGAACAGGTGAATATCAAAATAAGTTTTCATTTTGCCATATTTCTTTTTCATTCAATAATTTACTTCCCATAAACAATAAATAATGCACTGATCCAAATAAAATTTCTGTCAATATCTTTTAGAATATACCTAAAACGCTCAGTTTATAAAACGAGTGGGGCAGCGGGCAGGTGACCACAATTCCATAATGAAATAAAACCTTATCTTGCTGACTTTACAAAATCTACACCCTGTTCGTAATTTAACCTCCCATTTACAAAATGGCGAATGGAAAGCTTGCGCTAAATATCGGTACGGCCGTTATTTGCCGTATAGTAAATGCCATCAAAATTTATTCCCAATGTAACCTGTTCAAGCATTAAGTGCTTAACCAACATTATACATCTGGATGCGTCTGGTTTAATACAATTTTTGTTGCTATAATGTAACAAGTTGGACAGTACTGTGTCTAGGAACTTCTGGTGCATCATCTTACCAAAAACAAAGTTCTGAGCTGAAATAATTTGCTTTTAAACTACAAAAAAGAGCAATGAACTGTACAAAAACGGACACGGAAAACAAAAACTTGTTTGCAATCATTATTCCAGTTAAGAAAGAGTCAGTTTGTTACAACGTAAAAAAGCTATTAAGTAAAATTTGTTCGTTTTGTTACAAACTATTAATTTTAAAAACAACTCTATTGTAAAAGTTGATATTTTTTAAAATAATTACATATAGGAACACAAAATAGTTTACATTCAAATTGAAGATATACCACCATCCAAGCATCTTAGAGGAAGGAATAAATGTTATTTGTCTCTTTATTTGTTTTAAATAAAATGTAAGCTGTTGACATAAGGTAGGCAACATGGCAGCTAAAATATATTTTGGGATACTTTTCTAGATCACATTGTATAATATTGTATATATTTAGTATAAAACGTGTAACTAATTTATCAAACGGCTAGAAAATGAAAATGACATTTACTCAATTTTACAATGTAAAGTATCACGTTCTACTAGAGTCTTTTAAAATCTAATCATCTTTCAATGTTACCATGTAATAAACACACTTGTCTTTTTCAATTGAGTAATCATATTTTCCTTACGTTATCTGTCGGATGTCGATATGAGGAATGATGCCATTCTACAAAAGTAAATTTGAATTCCCGAAATAGAAACATTATACCAATTCGTATTGGCATAATCCTTTATAAATCTTTACAACATTTAACCATTTATTATATCATTACACAGGAACGCAGTTTTAGTTCTCATTTTATCTTATGACAGTTGAGAGAAAAATCATTATATATTATGAGCACCTCAGGCTGATAAAAATCTGTAAAATAAAGCCGTCGTCAATTGAATCATTTCTAAACTAGTAACTGGTCATAATTGTTTCACAGACTTACCAATGATAACATTCAATATTAGTGCCTGAGGTAAAATGGATGTTCTAAGTATCTTAATTATTTATACCAACATGTATTACAATATTAATGACCTCTACCTGATATACGTTATTGAATATATGAAACATCTTTTGAAATGAAAGGCACGATAACTGAACATGCAACTACCGCAGACTCTCTGATATTTGCTTTCGTGCAACACGATAAAAGATAATTAAGTTTTCAAAACTGAAACTATAGTGTTGACAGAAAGACAATGTAAACTCAGACAAACAATGTCAATTAAAAGCCGATTCTTTATTTGCGATAGTAACGATTTGAATCAACAGCTTTAAATTAATACACAGTTGGTACTATTTCATTTTCTTTTATTTTGTCATTTATGTATGCCTTCACTTATGCTATAACTGACTTTATTTCAAGCCTAAATCTGCTTCATTTTTTTGTAATTAATTTTCCTAGCTTTGACATCGGAGAATTCTATTGCAAATGTTATGTCAAAATACAAAAATTGAGCCAGCAATATTTTGGATTATCATATGAAAAGAAAGATAAGAAGAAAAGGGTCCAGATGCGATTAAAATAAGGAGAGAGCACGTAAGAAAAAGAAGGATTTGGGTATCAACTACTTTAAGACAATATGATGATGATTTTATACTGAATCAAAGGCTTATCATATTTTTGCAGCAGGTTTTTAAGAAGATATCTAGTGATATATGAAAAGTATACAACTGTAGGCTGGTCATTTAAAGTATCGCCATTAATTATTATTTAATTACTAGTAAGCGAACGTAGACAATCTTTAGCTTTCCGCACTTTGTTATTGCTTCCATTTTCTTTGTTGTTTCATCATGTTCATAACTACATGTACTAACATTGGCATTACATGAAGAAATGTAACATCGAAAGAGGTGTTGACTTCCCTAATTTTAACGTCAACATAGTCGTTAGAGGATTCATAATCGGATTGTTTCGTATGTCAATACGTATGCATGTACTTGCTATGGATCATTTTGAAAACGCTAGGCTTTTATATATCTAAAGTTATCATAAAATTATAGGCTGATGTCATTAAAGTGAATAAATCGAATTGAATTAGTAATTTGTGATATTTAAGTGAATCCAAATCTTTTTACATAAATACATTGTATACGTTACTATAGTTTGAATTGAAATGCATTTGGAGATTATGATTCATACGCATAATTATATAAATTAGATATTTGCTTTTAATGCACGGTTCTTTCTAAATGTTCTATTGATTTTATGCATATTTTGCTAGTTATGATAATTCAATTATGTTTTCTACGTGTATTACGTTAACACAATCCATGTGTAAAAAACAATATACTATATCATGCAATGTCTCGTGTATTAATGTCTCGTGGATTTCCCAGGACAATATGTGTATTATATAAAATTATCTGACACGAGCTTGTGTTTGGTTAAAATTGAATTATGCAAGTATGATTACTTCTATCTTGACTAACAAACCATCATTTTATATATAATTATTTTTTCTAATTTACAACATATTGTTTTGTTTGAAATACAGTCAAGTTATTACAATTTCTTTTTCGCTTTTGCAGATAATAGGTTTTACATTTCATTTCATTAACAAAAAACATGGTTTGTTTATTTAAAAAAAATTGTCACCATTTATTGTTACCGAAAACTTTTACTTTTTAACCAAAAAACGATATTTTAACAATTGGTATTGACAAATAAACAATGAGATATTTATGAAAAGAACTCGAATTGCATTTTACAATCGAACTCAGATGTTTGTTATATACAGGACGGTAACGGTATATTTATGACGCCATTTTTTAAGTTATCCCATGAAGAAATTTTGCTTAGATTTATACCTCTCATTCGTACTTACCATTTACTCAATCGATTTCTTGTCGGACTGCAATTAACCGATAGTGTTCCTTCTCCAAAGAAAATCAATTTAATTTGGCATTTGAGTATAAGAGAGTCTATGAGTGATTTTTTGATGTACATGTATGGATGTTTTATAGGTGCCTTGCTTACTTAAAGATATACCCTTGCTTGTCAACATCATTTTAATACTCTGTTAATCTTATTCCAGGTATATTACGTGTAGTCTTTGGGAATATCTAGAAAATTAGCTTATGCAAGGTGTGTTCATACATCATTTTTTATTTAAGAATTTATTTAGTTTTTTATAAACAACAAAAACAGTTGCAGCGAAACTTTCACAAAATAATGAAGCCATTGTGCTTTGGGAATTACTTCGACAAGGAAATGTTACGTAACAGAGTATCTATATTTTGCAAATTTCCCAAAAGATGAATGCAAGTGACATATCAATTACAGTCTCAATATGTCAAACATCACACAGTCTAAGCAATACTTTCATTTGTATGATTTGACAGAAGAATGTGTCGTTACTGGTAAATGAATTTTAGTGGATTTCCCAGGACAATATATAGGATAAAGCTAATTGAAACACTTCCGGCAGAGAATCTTTACAATCAAATATATTTCTAGAGCTCTTAAAATGCGTAAACATCTTGAAATTATGATAAACTTACAATAATGTGTAAAATGATTGATAATTGATTCGATATAGGAATAAAAGTAACTGTACCTCCAAGAAATATGCACTCGTTTGATAGACGTGTTGCTCGGATGAGGAAATACCAATAATATGAGCTATATAGAGCATGTGTTTCGGTCGAATGTAACACTTTCCGCAAAGAAAAAGTGTCAGATGTAAAACAAATGATACATCATGTGCCTGTTTTGCGATATGAAAATATATTAATGTGATAATTCTGAAGGATCTTTTATATTTTATATGTAGAAATTATTTATTTGATTGCTAAAAAAGACAACATAAGACTTCAAAGTCGATAAAGTCGCTTTATTGTGTCGACGGCATTATCAAAGATAAAGTCTTTCTAATTGAAAACAATCATCACAATTTTGCAAAGATAACAATACTGAGACTTCTATAGCTTATCTGTAAGATAAGATACTTTGCATAAACGATACATTAATTGTTGTCACATATAAAAATTTTATGGACTCATATCAGCCAAAAATATTTGTACACCTTGTTATAGACAGAGCATACAAATAAACTCACGTTTCTCTATTCTCTGACTGTCTGAGCAATTTTTATGCATAAGAAGATGATAACTGGTCCTTGAAGCAACTGAAAGTTGTATTTGTCATTATCTTTACTTAAAATGTATATAACTTTTGTTTGACGTCATATCGATACTTTAAAGGTCTTACTGCGATTTTACATACGGAACACAATGTTCATTAGGTGCATCTTTCAGTATTGTTTTGACTCGAGCGGACATCTGAGTAGGTAGAACCTATGACCTTTAGTAAGCATAGTAAATTAAAATTGCCAAAGTGTGTGACAATATTCACACAAACAGCTGTGAGTGGCAAGTTAATTGTAGCCAGCATCTACGACGGCATGATACAGAAGTGTTCTACACATTTACACAGACAGTACTACTTGCTAGTATAAGGTGAATTTAACTATATTTTTAAAATGCATCTAGTATTCAGACACAATATTATTCGGTCAAAGTTTGCGCATACATATTCAGCAGAAAGAGGAACACATGTTTTTACTTTATAGAACGTGTATTTATGCACACATAATTTTTCTCAATTTGGATATTTTAATGTTTGCATGTCAAGTTACGATCGTATCTGGCTTGTTAATTCAAATGGATTACATTGCTTTTATTACCACAATTGTTTCGTTTATGGAATATATATTACGTATTTTTTTCGAAGTCATAATAAAAGCCGATGTCGAGTTATAAGACATGAATAGAGCTTCTTATCAGTATAAGATATTGATATAAATAAATCAACTTAATTTTGTTACTCTTTAATGACATTCAGATATAATTATGCATGTGCATCTTATATTGATATTTGTCCGGATGACATAGGCTGAAAAGAATTCATGCATAAAATGAAGGACTAGAATCCATGTTTACAGCTTAAAGATCAAGAAAACCCAGTCACGTGAGACTCATCTTTTGGACAACTAAGCTGAATTTGCTGATGTTCTTTCTTAACGAGTGACAAATTTAAGTTTAATTCCCTTTAGCGGTTTATTTAATTCTTAGTTGTGCATCACACGTGTAATTGGAGAAACTATTTAATTACGTATGAATGTCACAATGAGTTGGTCTTTTCAGTTTTTATTATAGTTATTATTGAACCCAGAAACTTTAAGATAAAACAACAATTATGAAGTTGTCATAACACATCTATATTAACAAAAATCTTTTGTAATACTGATTGTTGGCGTGGGACGTTTATTAAATAAGATAAGCACGAATGCTATCTATCACCAATGGTTTGTTTAATGGTATATATTTATCTCCTTTACAATAACTGATTTCGTAAATTATTATTAGATAACCGGCTAGACTCAAAGACGATATGAATGAAAAGTATAAAACGATTATCCTCCTCCACTGTTGTTTTCTTGCAAACTTATACCATCCTTTACAATGAATATCTCTTGCTCAATTTATTCTAAGACAATTATTACGGATCATGTTAATTACCAAAAGTCATAAAAATTAAAAAAAACAACAAAAAACAAATGCGATTTAGTTATGAAAAACGTATTTTAACACTGAATTTATCAATGGTAATTTATGAGGAAACAATCTCAAATATGCTTGCAAATAGATAAAAATAGGATAAAATACTATAGAAATAAAGAATTGAAAATAACACACATTCTAACAACTAAAATAATTAAATAAAATAATTGATGCAGAAGATGAAGAAAGGAAAAAACGAAGACGAAAGAAGAAAGACTTAAATAATTCAGTTTGCAAAAACTCTTAGAAATAATAATAAATAAATTTATATCAATTGATGATATCTTAGAATATGATATTTTACAAAAGACAATGTGAAATATAAATAAACTTTTCTTTGCTTGATTAAATTGTGTTTAAGGTATGTTATGAACAATAGGAGACACGTTCTGTTTTCTTTTTGAATAAATTCAAAGAATTTATTTTAAGTAAAGTGGTACGCTTTTGATCTGTTTATCAATGTTCTCGTTATCACAGGGGATTTCAACTTCGTTTCTATATTTATCTGCTGCCAAAAATACAATTCCTATGGGTCAAAAAGATGTTTATGTATCAATTCTTTATAAGCGATTATTCAATCCTTTTCATTACATCACTCCAGATTTTAAACCAGTATTTACTAGTTCAACTTTATTAAAGAAGACAAAGAGCAGTAACAAATGTCACCCTTGCATTAAGATAATTCTGATTTATGTGTGAGTTAATCAGTTGTGAACGTTTTACCAACAAGTATAGTTCAGTAAATACTTTTATAGTGCATGCGTACTGTTGAGAATGTTAAACGATATTTTCCCCCCCAATTTTTTTTCTATAAATAACATAAATTTTGTGTTGTTAGCTCTAACATTCGATCTAGTCTGTGACCCTATGATTAAGTATCATGAACACCGGACATCGACGCGCGTTATTCACACCGGAGATAAGGAGTTTAATTATATTTTACAGACGCCAATGATTTAATTACTCATTAATTGCAAAGTTGTTGTTATTAAAACATTCTGTGAAAAGTAGCAGACAGGGTGTAAGAAATTGTTTGCAGAATTATCAACAAACGGGGAACGTAAATTTACTTAAAAGGTACATATGATTGTTTTCGTTTGTTTTGAAAAGTTATAGGCAACTTCATATGATTGTACAGTACAGTACAGTCTACCCTAATTGTTGTTTAGTACATTTAGCTTGAGAACATTGCAAAAAATTATGTCAGTTAGTGCATTATACACAGATAAAAGACTCCATAATATCCCCTCGACATTGTTTTCAGAGACACCTTTCTTATTTGTGAAAGGTAATTAACGGCCGGTTTTACTGTTATTGTAAATGTGTGAAATTCAAAGGACAAACTAAAAATTTTACTTAAAGATCAACTGATCAATAAAAAATAATGGAAAATATAAATATTTGATGTTTAACAATCAAAGCTAATGTGATTTACTAACTTTATTGTTATAAATGAATATAATAGGCAAAATATTGTTGTTGTATAAATGAATATAATAGGCAAAATATTGTTGTTGAACGTTTTGAAACGTTTGGACGAAACGTTTTATTTTGCGTGCGTTTCAAAGCGTTTCGAGAAAGCGTATATCGTTTAGCGTATATCGTTTTGCGTGCGTTTGCGTATTTCGTTTGGTATAGCGTGCGTTCAACGTGCGTTCGTAAAGCGTGAAACGTGCGTGCAATTTTTCCAGAGCGTGCTTTTTGCGTGTAAACTGAAACGTTCACCCTACTGTACTACAATATGTCGATCATTACAAGTTTAAGATCAGCTATAAGTAACGTTAAGTCAATTTCATGATTAAATTTTTCTGATGAAATCACCCCAAACTGCGTTCCAGTGGTAATATGACTTTTAACACATGCATTTTACTCAATTTTATGCTCGTAAGGTAGTGTAATGTAGGCGATTACTCAAATGTTACAAACGTTCCATTATAACTGCCGTCTATGAATTTTTGTTTTCTTTTCTATTGTCAGGACGCAATTTTACTACTGCTTAACTTGTTTCTACTAGGCTATATTTTGCACATACCATTACCATGCATCATTTAGCCGTTTTGGTCGTTCTTTTGTGACTACAATTTTCTACTTTTTATGCAGTTTGCTTTTTAAAATGTAAGTGTAGTGATAAAACTGGAAAACAAACCTCTTCCATTTATCAAGTTAATGATAAAATAAGAAAGAGGAATAGACCAACTGATAGATTGCAGGCATAAACTGAATAATCACTCCAATGGAATTTTTCTCTATCAATGTAATACAATCATCTCAAAAATATTATCTTTAGTCACAAATAATGGAAATTCTATGTTTTTTTTTTATTCATATATGTTTTCAGTGACATTACATAATTGTTATTGTTTACAACAGTACTGTAATTTACATGTACAAATATGCCACAAGGTGCAACAGTTTAGGAAACAAACTGATTGATAATACAATAACCATGTTCATGTAATATTAAATGTTGAATTCATATGCCTTTTCATGTTGTAACACGTACATGCTTGAAATTTTTTTTAATTGAAATGGATTTGGAATTGACATTTATTGACCCACACTCATTGCGTGACACACAATTCGGAATATGAAAAAGACCTCCAGGCAAATGGCAAACTGCAATCACTCTTTTGGTGACTATTAATCAAGTTGTATGGTTTCCTTCGGTCACTCACTCAGGTGCCTTTGATTTACACTTTCAGATTGAATTAGATTACAACATGTTTAAGGTGGTGATGTCAGATTACATTTCAAAGCGGTATGTCTCCAGATTCATGCTTATTATCATGATATATTTCAAATATACATGTATTAGAAGGTAAAACAAGCATATTAGATCAAAATAATTATGCAAAAAGCCCTTACTGCGTGATTTACGCAGTAGAAATATTGTATTTATAATATTTTACAACTGTAAAGGTATTTCTTGAATTGTAATTATCTTTATTTTCTATGAAATCTTATAACATTTTTTCTCCATATTGTTTCTCTGAAAACGTTTAGATCATCTGGGTTCATTTAACGTTAATTGACCAACTACCATTTCTATTACCTAATAAGTTTGATTAGACGATTAATAATTATTTATGAATAAATGCCATGTGCTTTTGGAAAGAATATAAAGAGAGGTTTTCACACTTTAATGAACAAATTCAACGTTACATGTACAATTAGGAAGAAAACATATAATGTTAAAACATTTTTTTTCAATCAAGAGTATACGTGCTTTTATTAATTGAAATATTGCAGGCTCTGTTCGATTGAGTCTGTTCATGGTCTGTTTATGGTCATATCATTACTCTTGATTAGATAACTTAATATGATTAATGTGTCAAAGACGCAGCATCAGCTTTCTCTAGACTTATATTCAAATTTCTGTCAGATATAGAGCTGTCAAACGATTAATTTGAAATTGAAACATATTTCCATTGGGTGATATTGCATTTTTTGATATGTTTTATTTGATATTTGAAAATAAAATAATTAGTTATATCATTCTGCTATGTCAGATGTTTTTGACAGAAACAGAAGATAAAAAACGTCATGCTCACATTCTTTGCGTGTATGCAGGCTTTAAGCGAGTTCTGCAACTTCTCTGAAAGTGACAATTGTCACAACATCTTATAAGAATATTCATTAGATTAATCATAATAAAGAAATGAGAAAAACAGAATCCCTAAAGAGCAGCCAAAACAACTACATTAAGAAAGTTCAATGCTTGTTGTGATCAACCCTATCGTGGACGGTTCTTGAAATTCAAGCTACCGTCAACGATACTAGACCGGCCTAAATTGAAGATAGCAATTATAGTGACATTTTGATTAGACACATCCGCAGATGTGGCATCATTATTGCATGCAGTTACTGCTTTATACATACAAGGACAGGCATTTACATTATGTTTAAGAATGAAAAGTAACATGTAACATCAATTTATTTCATGTATTTCCTGTATGAATAGATGGAGAATCTCCGTCTCCTGTTAAAAAGTAAGAACGCGTAACATTATTACGTCCATTTTCTACAGCTAAGAAGAACAACTTGATCTTGACGGTAAAGAACAGATAGAGATTGTGATTTATTAGGCAAGGGTTGATATCATAAAGTTTGTTAAATACAGTTTTGCCATCTGAGTGCCCAGCTGGTATGGAAAACATTTCGATGGGGGATTAAATCACCCGGGGCTAGGGTAGCGAGAGATGTTCCACATTACATGTTGTTGCACATTACAAAATTTCTCATGATCTGCTGCAATGGGGATTTCAGTTTATTTCTTTTCTTTTCATAAATGAATTTTAATCAGAATGATATAAAATAATAGAGGCGAACTTAATGTTTCTATACTAAGTCTAACAACGTAGTTCTTGATACTGTTAGCTGGCGTGGGAGATTTAGAATAAGCACGAATATTATCAATCGCATTTTATTTTTGATGGCATACATTTATTTCTGTTTCCCATTACAATAATTGATTTCATAATTTCTGTTCGATAACTGTCTAGACCCGAAGACACTATGACTAAAATTGATAAATGATTATTATAGTAATTATGCCTCGACTAATACATACTTTTATATTATCTTAAAAAGCAATATTTATTTTTGACATTTTCATGGTCGTCGCTTTTAAGTTCATGAGAACTTAATATATCATTTTATGCTGAAACAATCTCATTTATTCTTATCAACAGGTAAGAAATGGGTTTTGAAATGGTCTTGATAACAATAATAAACAGTACAAAATGACTTAAATTATAAAACATTATAATCAGTCGTATCAGAAACATTTAGTAATACGTACATTTTATTTTTAAAAAAAATAATGCACAAAATTTATGCCGGTATTTATTACGAATATAATTATATAACGCAGTAAAATACAATGGTAATCATAACACCATTACGAAAATCGTCATATTTTGCATCTAAGTAGTGTATAACTTAAGTAATTTAAATGTGATTTAATGACAAGTTTAGTTATTAGTTTACTAATATAACTATAATTATCATTAAGTGTGTTTAATGTAGCAAAACGTGTCTACTCGGTAAAATGTGTAAATTAACTACTTCTGTTTAGCGTATTTTTATTCAGTCCTTTCAGTAACATCACACTAGACGTTAAGCCCTTATCTAGATAGTATAACGCATTATAGAAGATTAAGATCGCCCTCAACTGTCTCCCTTGCATTACGATGATATTGAGTTATGTTTGTGATAATAATTTGTAAATGTTTTCACTATATCTGAGAACTTATTTACATGGTGGATGCCTTGTGCCGAGAGAAATAAAGTAAACTATATTTACCACCCCAATGTCAACAAATCATATTTGTACTTAAGGTAATAATTCTTTTATAGCTTAAGAATATAGTGATTTGATAGAATTTAATCAACGTTTTCTCTTATTGAATTTAAATATTTATAAGCTCCCGACCAAAGTCCCTATTGGTGGCTTAAGCAGACGTTAAATATAAAGTGTACATAACATGTTGAATTATATTTCTAAAACATCTGATTATGAGTTTTTAAGGTGGTCTTCTTACTCATTATGAGAACAGAAGAAATTAGATTTGTTTTCTTTAGTATTGCATATTGCGACTATTTTGAAAGAAAATATGTTAGCAAAGACGTCTCTAAGTCTAAATATACATAGTATTCTACTCCAATATCCAATCAATTAATGATAACGCTAAGACAAATGAATACATAAGTTGAAAGATTGATCACAATTATAATTAATGTCTACTGCAAATGGCTTCCCTATGGTCATTTAATTATGACAGATACTCTTTATTTTCCTTCATAAGTGAGTACGGATAACCATCATGAATGCTAATTTCAAATTCGTTGGCTTGAGGTTTGATTATCAACAATTTGCTAAATGATTACTTACTGATTTTATGGCTTCACATTGAAAGTTTCATGATCAGTGTCGTATGAACACGTTTGCGGAAATTTCGTAATTCCAAGTTTTACCACTGTAATTTCAGTATAAACGTTGAATAGTGCTGAAGTCGTTGCTAGTGGTTGAAGTTTTGCGACTAATACGGTTCTGCTTTTCAAATGTTAGAGTAATTATTGTAAAACATTTTAGGTAACTATGCAACCATGCTTAATAAAACCGTAGTTTCGTACGTTATTTGCGTTAACGATAAATAAGAAGGGAAAATGTAGCAAATGATAAGTTACAGGATTGTTTGCATTTAATAATCCATTCAATAGATATGTTTTTTATATGATGCAATAAATGATTGTACAGACAAAAGGGGCGTCCGTGACCGGGTGGTTAAGGTCGTTGACTTCAATCCACTTGCCCCTCTCCGCTGTTGGTGCGAATCCTGACAGGGACTTTGGATTTTTTCATGTGAGGAAGCTATCCAGATAGCTTACGGGACGTCGGTGGTTCTACTCACTCAGCCGCCCGTTATTGCCTGAAATAATGCTAGGAAGGGCACCTGAGGTCTTCCATCACCAGTTAAGCTGAAACGTCGCCAAATGACCCATACTGTGTCGGTGTGACGTAAAACCTAATCAAACAAACAAAGAAATTTCAGACAAAACGGCTTTAGTCTGGTTCTTGCAAATGATTTTAATGTGAGAAATAGGAAAAAGCGCACATATTGTTTTTAGGTATGCAGCAAAGATAGATCTCTGTAACGTCTCCGAAAGACATAGTTGTCAAATCTTATATAAATGTTAATCAAAGTCATTATCTCATAGAAGTGGTGTTTTGGAGGCATCTAAAAACAATTTATTTCATTATTTTTGTAAACTATGCTTATTGCTTACATTGGTAAAATAATGAATAATCGTTTTCCCTGTATTGTATGTCATTATACTTTTTATTATAAATATGGAGCAGTTCTTGTTTATATTACGAAAACGAGAAAGTTTTATCAAATATCAAATGAAAAATAAATATTTAAAATATTTTGTTCAATCCCTATGATAGACAAGATTGAAAACAATACTATAATGACAGAATGTCATAGAAATATATATTAAATTTCCGACCTTGTTGTATTTACAAGCAATAAATCATCAGGGAATTTGTCTAAATGACATCTTTTGTATTTTATCGGGTATAAATTGATATGTATCAGTTGATCTCACAATTGACCTTAACGGCCTGATAATAAAATAGTTTTGCTTGATGTCAAGACATTGGAAAAACACTAAATTTTAGAAAAATGCTCACGTGTACTTACGTTTCTTGATCGATCTAGAGAATTATTAGGATAATCATGTAATGATATTTTCAGATTTTACAAATTTTCACTTTCCTGCAAAGCTACAAGAACACTAAATATGTTCATGTGTCGAACTTTTGTGTAGAGGTTCCAGACAGCCTTGTTAAAACTTTGGTTGAAATACATTAGGCGTATTGTTTAATTTTTCATGATATGAAATATTCTGTAATGGTAATTTGATTAATCATAACTGTTAATTATAAATCTTTTTTCTCTGTAATTTTACTCCAGCAATGTTGTGTTCTATCAAATCCGCACATAACACGATATTAACCTTTGAAATTTCTCAATCGACTACCAAGTAGAAGGCAATTATCTTGGATTGTGCAAAGTAATAAGTAAAGTAATTCTATCTTGAGAAGGATGCTGCGTCTAAGGAAATCACTCAATCAGTAAATCAGCGTCTACATTGTGTGAACATGTTCTAGAGTGATCCATTATTGAAACAGTTGCCTGTGATTACAACATAAAGCACTGACTGAATGCAAATATTATTCTTTGAAAAAAATCTAAAGCCCTTGCTTTGTTTCAGTTTTGTACTTTCAACTTTAACAGTTGGTTTAATAGCAATTCGTCCACCTAATAATGTTTTCTAAATAACAGATAGATGTATATATGACCAGACCTGGATCATATTTGGGTATTTACTGATAGAATTAAATGCTATTTTGTTTATTCCAACTATAAACTGATGTACAACTATACAAAGATTTTATCACGTCTTAACATTTAATCATTTTTTTATTTTCGTAATCAGCAATTTATTAACTGTCTGAATTTAGGAAATACCGACATAGCTAAAAAGAAAAACAATTTATAATAAAAAAGGAAGTGAAACAAAAATATTATTAATAAGGGTTTTAAAAAGTATAAAATAAATATAAATGATACTATATAGTCTTAGTAAATTGTGAAATAGAATAATATGTTGCGTTCTTTTTATTATAATGTTATGTACTATCAGAAAGTAGATACTCTTAAAAAGAGCAAACCCTGTAAAGCACTGAAAATTTTCTTATCAATTGAGCTTGAAAAAAATGCCGCCTCTGTTAACCTTTACTAAAGCTTCATCGTAAATAAACATCCTTTTGTTAACAGAACATGATTACTTTCTATACTAATTGTGACTTAAAGGTCTCAATTTTCATTTCAAACAACTATTTTAATAAACAGTGTTTGATGGAAAACTGTTCTTACAGTGACAGTCCGTTCTTAATCTCAGGGTTGTAACTTTAATTGCTTGTCCTACGTGAGCATTTTATTCAAAATATTTAAGAGTAATGATAATTGAATACCAATAAAGCTTGCTGTTGGGAGGGGGGGGGGGAGAGAGATGTTTACACATTACTTTTTTAAGTTCATATCGTCGATATAAAAACAAGTGTATGTATTTATTGGAACAATCCAATTAATGCATAAGCACCACATCAAGACATTTTTGAATTTATTAATGAAATTAAAAACACTTTCAAGAAAAATAGTATTGATACAGCAAATTCAATACACTGTATGTGGATTTAGTGCACATGCAAAATATTCTTCATGATAATGTTGAGACAGTGTCACTTTGCATTTTTTAAAATTATTGATATATTTTTGTAGTATTTACCCAAAATAGTTTAGATAATCTATAACTAAGCGGGAAAAGACACACAACTTTTGTTTTTTTGTTTTACTTTATCATTGCGACAAGCCTATACAGAATATTATGATTTTAATCTATTCCTCTTGTTGTATGTAATATTGCTAATGGCCGACAGTATTGGAAACCATTATTTAATCATACAAATATATTTTACTGATACACAGAGTGTTCATAACTGTCAATGTTGCATTTAGATAATACTGATTTGTGTTTGTTGTAATTATTTTTGAACATTTCAATATTAACATTCAGCTTGCTACTTTATTGTGTATTTCCGTTTAATAGATAACGGGTATCTGATATCTGGTTGCTTTTAATAAATCTCAGAACACGAATATTCAAAATATGAATATTTGATGACTATTTCTCTATGCATTGAATTATTTAATTTTAATCTATTTTGCAGCTTTTCTCGATTCTATTCATCAACATGTACGTTTAGGGCCAGTGATTGACTTCCAAATGCGGTGGGGGTTGTGCCAAATTATCTCATTATACAAGTACATGTATAAGTAAAAAAATTGGAAAATCTCTTAATCAAAATATCAGTGTCCATAAATATAATTACCCTGTTAAGGCAGGCCCACTGATATCAACAGTAAGCTAGAAATTGAGAAATTGATTAATTCTTTAATTATTACTTTATTCAGAAAAAAGTATTATGCAAAATATATGATAATATTATAATATGATGATAATAGTAAATGATAAAAAATACACTCAGAAATTCATAAAAGTGTCTGTTGATTCTTAAAATAAGTGAAAAAATAAAACAATCCATAAAGAACGTTCACAATGGCAAAATTCAAAAATCGAAAGTTTCAGTCTGTTCATGGAGGTATTTAAAGTGCAAGCTATCATCTACAGAGGTATTCATACGGCGGTAACCATGTTCTTGCTTCTCCTTGAAGTGCGGTTAATATAAAGAATTTTGAAAGGGCATCAAAGGATTTTGAACGACAAATTTAAAACGTCATTTCTATATCAATCAACTTTGAGTCCTTAGTGAAAGTCGTCACGATTACCTGAAATAACGTTAACTTTTAATTTGTATTATAACACTTTCAATGGTGAATTGGATGCCCACAGTACGATTCGGAAGGTCATACTGAGAATTTTTAAAAAAAAAAATGATGGTGATTTCTTCTGAAAATGATATTTTCAAAAAAAGCCGACTCGATGAGGTGTCTATGTCAAAACTGTGTCGTATGTTTTACGAGGTGAAAAATCAAAATAAAAAAAAAAAAAAAAATGAAAAAATATAATAAAAAACGACAATGTAAGATAATCTCTTTTTTTGAAATTTTGTTCGTTTTTTTATTATTTTTGTTCAATTTTTAAAAAAAAAAAAATATTTTAGCATTTTCACTATCATTCAGTGTGGTATTTTGCATTTAGGTACATGTAGTAAAAGCTTCTTAACACTTAAATAGCAAGGGGAAATTCTTACACGTTATTTATCTGTTATATTATTTTAAACATTGTAGTTCCAGTAATGTACCATCTTACTTTATACATTTGACTGTATTTTTTCCGACTTGTTACATACGGTAAACGTGTCAATAAATCTACGTAAGAATATTGTACAAGTTACAATGTTTAAAAAAATGCAGCAATGTGTCGTCATTACACATAGCTTGCCTTAAGAATGTATAAAACACGAAGATACAACAAATTCAAGCTTTGTATTTGGAATTGTTGTTGGAAAAAAAACCTGAAAGTGTGACATGGCGTTAACAAGCTGCCATGTTCTAACGAATATCTTACGTGTATAATTTCGATATTTTCTGAGTCTTTCCTGCGGACCTCTTTCATATACTTGTAAGTGGAAATTGACATTTCTTAACCCACACACGTTGCGTGACATATAAAGACAGGCAAGCCTACACTTACTGTATTGAATACTATAAATCGAATTGTCTGTTTTCGGACGGCATCTATACCATATGGCATAAACGCACGTGTGCAGATTCAATCTAATTAACATCATGATAAAATTAAGTTGGGTCTATTACTGTTTCTCCTATATTCAAACTGATTCCTAATCCTGCAGATATAGTTATATAAATTCTGAATAAAACAACAGGGTCTCGTCATGTAGAAGTCAGTCCTAATGCAGTTTCATGCAAAATGTTTGAGCACATCTTGTTTCTTATAAAATCAATATGTCTTTCACTAAGAACGTTTCTTTCACATATTAACCTAATTAACATTAACATAATAATGTGATCAGTGTTCAATGAATATAAACCTATAGCATCAGACTGATAAGCTCAATACTGTCATATCACATTGGTAATTGTCAAGCAAATACTACACATCTTGGTCCGCAGTGTCGCCCAGTCGTATAATCTTCATAGTGCATAGTATGTGATACTCACATAAGAATAAAATATATATACCGAGAATGCTAAGCAATCAGTAATAAAATTTGATGTCATTAAGACAAATTAGATTCCTTTTGGTGGTCATTTTTTTTGTATGTATGTGCAAGTGTTTACTCCAATGTTTCGAAAGTTATCTGAAAGGACAAATACTAGAAAAAGAAACCTTTGTGACGATTTACATGCATTTGGTATAATTAATAATATAAAAATATAACATTTGGACTAAAGACTAGTACGAAAACTATTTCCAAGGAATATATATTTTCAAAAATAATTTAAAAACCCCAAAATACACATTTTTTACAGTTGCACAGCATCATGTCATTTTACTAACAAAGTTTTTTTTTTCAGTTACAAGGGCAAGTTGTAAATTTCACGATGTTAATAATTCCATTATAATTTATTGATTATACTTCTTCACCCATTTTAGATGAATCATTATCACTACTCTTAGATTGATATTATGAAATTACTTTGCTGCCTTGACTCCGGACATAACGACATGCGATCTTTGGAATCTCGCAATCGATTTTTGAGTGGAAGGTAATTATCCCGTATTGTGCAAAATAATAAGTAAAGTAATAACATTTTTGAAGACGTGCTGTGCCAAAGAAGAACAAGAAATCAGCGTCTACAATGTAACATTTAAAGCTGACCGTTTCGCAGTGCCAGATAAACAACCTAGTGATGAAGTATGCAAAAACATTTGAAATAGCAATTCATGGACATTTTTCATGTAATGAAATGTCCTTGTTTAGAATTTCTCTATTATTGCAATTGGTCAAAGAATTTTAAGACACTCCTCAAATTTATTTTCATTTTTGTCATTTATGAATCGCTTCTATTACTCACTAGCAAAAGTGACAGGTAAATCAAGAAACAGTGGTTGTCATAAAATGTTTATATGATATAATAATATATATGTTTAAAGAAAAGAAAAACAACCGTACAACAACTTACGACTAGTAATTTCTTGCCCTTACAGTATTTCTAGTTAAGTTTTAAAAGTGCACTGACAATTGTTTTGGTACTTTTTTTAAGAAATGAAAAAGAAGCTTCACTGCAGCATTTAATTCATACATTTATTACTGTATCAGCAAAGTTGTAAACAATTATAATAGATGCCAATGAGGCCTTCAACAGTCATAAATTGTTTCATTTAACAACAAATAAATCATATTATTTAATAAGCAAACAAACACTTTATTTATTTATTTATCTTTTGACTTATCAAACAATTATAAAACTACTTACATATTTTTGTTAAATGTATTTTACTACGGCAATCATAGCACATTCAAAGTGCGAATTCCTATTTATAACTGGATTTAATAGTTGGTTGTAACATAAAATTGTAAACATCATAACAATTATCGATTTCAATGATCCGCGTCGACTCATACCAATCCGTCTATATTATAGTTTGTTTCCTATGAAAATTGAATGATAGATATACATATATACTCAGTAATTTCCCTAGGGCACAGCTAATTAATTGAACTGATTGTGAACTGTAGAAATGTCAATTTAGATGTATTTTAAAGTGTAAGTAATAGTTTTCGCCGTGTGACTGCTAAATTAAAGTTCTGAATTCTAATATATTAATCAGCGATTAATGTTCTTAAAAAAATCAGGAAGCTATAATTGTAGGTTTATTTGTGACAACTGCTACAAACGCAATTGACAAGGAACACTACGTATGTATTGACTAAGTTATTAAGTTAAGTAATATAAAGAGCACCGAAACACGAGGCTATCTGATTTGTACGAGGGGGCGTAGCCCCCGAGTATTAATCAGAT
The DNA here is from genome assembly GCF_026571515.1 of Ruditapes philippinarum. Lineage (NCBI taxonomy): Eukaryota > Metazoa > Mollusca > Bivalvia > Venerida > Veneridae > Ruditapes > Ruditapes philippinarum. The sequence goes on from NW_026860231.1 coordinate 25,450, forward strand.
TGCCGAGTGTTTTGGTGTTCTTTCTCTTTTGTATCATAGTCAAACATAAAAGCACGTTCCCTGTTGTCACAATATGAAACCCCGGCAAAAATGAACCAATGAACGAACATCTGAATATGACATTTCTGGCGCTTTCCCTTTCTCTGCCGTCACAATATGTAAACCCCAGCAAAAATGAGCCAATCAATAGGCATGCTCTGGAGTGCGGGTAACTAATACCCGCACTCCAGTTAACGCACTGTGCATGTATATGTATACGATTTAACCCTGACACATTTTCAACAGAAAGGTCTCCAAACTATGATACAACTTAATAAATATGAACTCGGAACGGTTTTTTATTTACATTTTAGCTTAAGAAACTCCTTCTGTTTTGGTTTAAAATATCAAAATGAAATGAGAGAAGCTATCCATTGAACATCTTGATCAAGTATAAAACGAACAGAAAGTATTTTGATGTCAAAATACTTTGTTTTCATCGACATGTTAAGAATAAGGTAACACAAACTGATTGACACCAATACTGCATCTGTTGGCAGTACCACACCATTTAGTATCACTGTAAAGACATCCAAAGAAAACCAGACTGGCGATGGGCAAACACAGCTAAGCAAGGAGAATAAGAAGAAACTATTTAAAGCAATTGTATCAGAGTTTGAAGACCTTTCTATAAAAATTTGAGTTAAATCGTACACCCGTACAAGCACAGTCCGTAACTGGAGTGCAACTGTAGTGACTAACTAAATGTTTTACCGCGATTAACTTATTGTGTCGACAGGTAAAGGGTTCACGATGGAAAAGTCAGATTCAGAAGCTGAATATAGGTTACTTATTTGGGGGTTCATATTGAGACGACAAGGAACGTATTTTTATTTATTCCATTGATACAAAAAAGAAAGAACATTAAAACACTCAGCAATCTGAGTTACAATTGGGGTCTATGCTCCCTTGTACAAACGAGATATCCTCATTTTTTTGGAAATGCTTTTTCCATTACCTTACAGACACATCACATCTCAAACTAGGTTAGATGTTGAATATTCTCTTTAACCGCCGCTAAGGTGTGGACGGTAACTTGCAATTACTACTACCGCCCAAGAACAGGCTCTTTTAAACCGAGCCTGCAATATTTTCAGTTTTGTCGATTTGTGTGTTCTTGGGCATTGTGCTTTTCTCTACTTTAAATGAAAACTGTACTATCTGATGACATTGAACAAAGTCCTCCTACCGTTAGAAGGGTATGAAAAATTCAAGAAAAGAGACATACCAACAAATGGTATTATGATTAAAACTAGCCTTTAATCTTGCTTTTGTAATTTACGATTATCAGTAACTGTTATAAAACGTGACTGAACTAAGATCAAACCAAACTATTTTACGTAGTTAACTGTATTGCGATCCTTATAGTTGCAGTAATTTTTCTAATGGTCGACAAAGACATTATTTGAAACCATTATCAAGTCACTCAAATACATTAGCCAAGAAACGCAAAGCGTTCATATCTGTCACTATTGCATTTAGATAATACTGATTTGTGTGTGTTGTAATTATCCGTGAACTTTACAATAATTTATATAGATTGCTACTTTATATTGTATTTCCGTTTTACAGATAACATGGGATATATCCAAGTGATTTTATAGAGCAATTTATTTAAAATATGTGATCCACCAACCTGTCACTTCACGACGTAAAACGTATGTCTTTACAACGGTTTATATTTAGTTTGGTTTGTTCTTTGTGTTGCAATTAGAAAATCAATTCAAATTTTATTGAGCTGCTTTTTAACAACTACGTAAAAAAAGAATTATTTAATATTTCTATTTATGTAACGTCATGCGTGATTCAATATCTTTCATAACATGTCATTTTTCTTACCCTTCTTTAACTATCTGCAAATTGTCAGACTATTATTTGACATCAAGCGATAAAACAAAATGCGTCACTCGCTGATTGAAGGGTTTGAGTCTTTAACCTGGTAACATACTAGTCTTTAATAACTGCGCGTGAATAAACATTAACCTAAACGTCCTGTGTTGAGTTCTGTCGAGACATAATTCATGGAGGGACATACAGTTGTACTGAGAAAGAAGTAAATTGGCATATGCACTTAGCTATATCGGTTGAGACTTAAAACACCAAAGAGTTTATTTAATTTGTATGGAAATAAATAGCGTTCAAGTCATTATCGGAATTACAAATATTTCCAAAGACCAATACCTTACATAAATAAGTATCAGTTTTACATAAATACTTTGTTTTCAACACTCCTTTTTTATCCATTTCCCTCACTTTCATATCATTAACATAACATATACGTTTCATATTTGTACGTTTCTCTTTTTTCAGTACTGTTATTACCTACATATACGAGGGATGTCCGGAAAGTTCATATACATCTTCATTTTTTTATTGTAAAACAATACATACGCTGTACAAATTTTGTCAGCATAAAAATACATATCTAGCGAACACATTTATCAAAAATTACTGAACTGTGACTAACGTTTGTATTTTAAAAGTATTTACATACAACATATATACATAATCATGGAGCACTTTGACAACGTCAACGGCGTCAAATTAAATTCATGTTTACCAACTATTTAATTTCTTCCGATTTCAAAAGCCATCATGGTACCTGTCTGACGTATACTTAATACATGTTATTGCTTCATACATTTCATATTTAAAATTATTATTTAGAAATAAAGATTTCACTGGTTCCCATACTGTGTGTAAGATGTCTGCCTTTTTCAAAAATGTTGTAACGCAAATCTACGATATTTCAGCCATGCTACTTTTGGTCACTTCTGGAGCGTTTCTTATACAATATCCTGTCATCACCGCCTCTTTATCTTGTTTGACATTTATTCATTTAAACACAAGTTGCCTTTAACATTTCATGGTTAATTTTGTTTTAAAGGTAAAGATTATAATCTCAGATGGCGCCATATTAGCGTTGCTATGAAGTAAAATATCATTACGTTGTTCCGTCCGTTAATTTGACGTCATTTTTGCAACACAAAATGTACGCACCTTCATTGCCTATAATCGCCGTAAACAAGCTGTTTATTTACGTATGACATCATAATTTACACTGAATATCATGTTATACTATCCTATGATGTCACAAAATTAAAACGAGAGATTGCATTAAAATTACATCTTTTAGCAACTTTTTATTCGAGTAGCTATCATCATGAAATCAAAGTGCTCCGTGGTTCGTTGATCATGTTGCCATGGTGATCGGCGCTTTGCGAATATTACTTTTATCATGTTTTTTAATTTAGAAATATGTAGCAGATAAATACTTAAGTAAAGTATTAAATCATCATATTGATATGTCTGCTTAAAATAATTTTATAGCCTTGTCTACGAACTTTCCGGACAGCCCTCGTACAACAATATAATTGAAACAAAAAAAATGCAAAGAATGTTAAAAACTGTTTATATTGTAATAAACTCTAAAAGTTTCTTTGTGATTGTTACAATTATACCTTTTTACTTCTATTTCAACGTGATACCCGATTGAATATAATTTAATTATAATTTATTAAACTTTATTAAATATAATCTTATGTATAAAAAATCTTGATTTTCCCCCTATTTTACTTTAAGTCGACATTGACAATATTGAAAACCATTATCTATTCATCTGAACAAGTTAACAAGTGACAACGAGCTTTAGTAAATGTCACTGTTACATTAAAATAATGCTGATTTGCGTTTGTTACAACTACATGAGAATGTTTATAGGCTCATAATGTCTTCTTTAGAAATGGCAAACATAAGTTTTATGACATTGAAATAATGATTTGAGTTCATGTTAGATGCTTATCACCTGAGAAAGAAATGTTGAATCTGAATTATTTGTGGTAAACAAGAGGATATTGTGAAGACAGTAGTCTTTTGATGAAAACTAATTTTGTCAAGTACATTTTGTTTCACTTATTATTTCTTCTTTGCACTGAAATTAACTTTTTAATGTAGGAAATTGTTTCATCAATGATCAATGGTTTAATCAAATATGTTGTATCTTAGGTTATTGATCAGCACCGCATTATTGTTGTGGGTGTGCATGTCTGTGGTATTTAAGTAACTTCTATTCGGTCTTGCTCTAGTTGTATAGTTCTAGTATGCCTACTTGCACACTTTAAAATCACCCCAAGGATATGTTGCCTGCTTTTTAAATTTGTCTTTTGACGTTTTATCTGTGATATACAAGCTTCATAGCCTCTAATCCCTACCATATTACATTTTATTAAGTTCCGCCCATTTTTCGTTCGATTTCACACGCATTTCTTTACTTTACTTGTTGACCACTTTTCATGGATGTAACAGCACAGAAGACTTTTGTTAATTATTACTCACAAGAACAATTTTGGTTATTTCTTGGTCACGCTAAGCATAAGACAATAAAATGATTGCTTTAAGTCTGATGATAATGTACCACTAGTTCTATTACTTTAAACAATAATTTTTTTAGAAAAAAAAAAAATTTAAAATAAAAATGGAATGTCGAATGGTATAAAAAAAAAAAATAAATAAATATGTCATATCTCTCTCTCTCTCTTAACTATCTCTCTGATTCTTCTCTCTACTACTACTTTCTCCTTTCTCTCTATCTCACTCTCTACTCTGCTAGCTCTATTCTCTCTCTCTTTCTGCAAATCTCTCTTCTCTACTGATATATCTCTGAACATTTTAACAAATTGATGTGATACTTGATTTAATTGTTTACTGTAAACAATACATTTTTTCCTAGAATAATCTTTGATGATTGTTACTTTCTTAGCCGAAAGACATTGCGTGACATATACTTCAGAAATGCGACAATGCCTGGCAAATGGCAACCTACAATTACTCTTCTGGTGACCAATAATCGAGTTTTCTGATTTCGTTAAGTTGCTTGACCAAATGTCTCAAATAATCTCTTTCAGGTAAAGGAATAAGAGTTACAATGGGAAACATCAAACTAGGATAAAGATAGTGACGTCCAGTATCGGATCAGCATATAATCCTTTTCTATATTTTTCGCTATTATTATTTAGAGTGGTGAGTACAAATATATCTTCATAATCTTTTCTATGAAGTTTGAAAAAGAACAAGATTTTGAGTTATGGTATGTTTACACGACATACAATGTCGGAGACAGTATGTGTTAAATCGTACTATAAAATTCAAACTGATACATATTTGAATTAAGAGTAACTGAGTAGAAACTTGAACCTTCAATAATTTTGATATGTTTTTTAATGTCATAAAGACCAGCAGACATTTTCACAAAAAATCTTACGATTTATCTTAAGTTTTTCACTTACGATAATCGTAAGTTAAATCTTAAGTCATTTTCACAAAGCCACTCGTAAGTTAAAATTTTATCTTAAGATAAAAAATTCACTTACGATAAATCTTACGATAAAAACATCCCTAGCAACGTTCATTTGATATTGATGTGCATGCTCTATATTTGATTCCGGTTTTAAAATCAAGTAATAAAGAGCTTGAAATATCTATTGAACACAATCAAATTTCAATAAGAACAAAAAAATGATTCAAACTGATATAATTTATGATAATTATAAATATCTAAAAGATTCAGAAAGAAGGTCTACTATGTTATTAATAAATAAAAAGGTACCACTAGTACATGCTGGCAATGAAATCGAACTCACCAAATGTACAAATTATTAGTTTTCAATAATACTACAGTATAGTTCACATTTAAACTATTCATAACCCTCTCCATCGTGACGTCATCAAGTCATGACGTCACAAATGTTTATGTTGAAAAATAATTATACCTCAATTTGTGTAATTTATAGCATACTGTTTGCTTAATATATATTTGTCTTCCAATTTTTTGTTTGTTTTTATTCAGTTTAGGTAAGAGATACATGATATTTTACCCTTAAGAGATAAAAACTTACACTTAAACTTACGAACGGGGAAGACCTATCGTAAAGTTACGATAGATTTTGCACTTAAGATTTTCTTAAGATTTTTTGTGAAAAGGAGATTTATCGTAAGATTTCTCTTACGATAAAAAATTGTCGTAAGATTTTTTGTGAAAATGTCTACAGAACCAAAATCAAAGGAATTTTTCGCTGATCTATCACATAAATTGAATAATTATCATTGACACTTTGTAAACAATTGAATTAAAACAAAAGCCGAGCCTCCCTTTTTGTAAGGCCTCAAACAGTGAAAACATACCCCATAAGGCACAAAACACTTTTTTTCACTTGCGAAATGTTGACAAAAACGTGATTACTTTTCGGTGCGCCCCCTATAAAATGTACATCAAGGGGTTGCCAGAAGAGGGATGTCCCCGTTCTGTTAAAGTGGTTTGAAGGGGCGGAAGACCCTCTCATCGCGAAGAAATTTTTTGACATTTGACAGGCTTAAAATGACCTCAGGTCAATCGAAAGGTAACATGTAACCAACGGTGAAAATTATTTTACTCTATCTCAATTCATTGAAAAGTTGCAGCACTTTGATATCAGTTTTGATGGAAAAAAACAATGCAAAATATTGATTTTTGGCAATTTTGAGACGTCCCCCGTTGTCATGGTAACAGGAAACTAAAAATTGGGCATGCTGTAATATGTCTCAGTCAACATTTGTGACAAGTTTCATTAGTATTGAAACATAGTTTCAATCAAGTTTGAACTTGTAACAGGAGGCTTTTCAATGAAAACGACCATTTTTCACAATATGCTCATGCAGTAAAGGGTTAAATAAATTGCATTTCAGAAGGTTGAATACGTCAAATGAAAATCACAGAGAACTTATCCTATTGTAACCGAACGTTATAAATATTTGCCATCAGTAAAGATCTAGGCCTGCCTGAACGGCGATGCTATCTGATCATGCTTGAGACAGTCGACCAACTAATGTTACATATCTAGATCTCCATAAAAAGCTTTTATAAATATACTTATTTAGAAAATATTGTTGAATAGTACATTCAAGCATGTAATATGAAGTTTAAAATGACAAGAGGTTTACGCATTCAATAAGGTATTTTAATGAGCAATTTCTCTTACACTTTAACAATTATATATTTTGGTTTATATTAATTAGATAGTTAAATTAGTTAAATTACCTATTAGTTAAATAGGTTGTTATGTTTTGAATACATAATAATTATTATGTATTTTGGATGAAAAAAATAAAAAGAAATCATGCTTGTGTATCTCTTTTTCAATCTATATTTTGTAAAATATCTTAGATGCATTTCTATTGCAATGTTAACAATACATAAAAATGTTCTCATTGACGAAATCGCTTCAGTCTATTGTTTAATATAAATTGCTTAACACTTAAGTTTGTACTACCTAAACACTAGATATATTTCCACATTTTTGTCAATTTATTCCCGAAAACTTACAACACATTTGCCTGACTCTTTTTTGTTTGCATTTTCAATTTGTTGAAACCCAATATTACCATTTAAATCAAAATCACATTTGCAAGGCCTTATCTTTCGCTTTAGCAATTTGATTTATAAAGAGAAACAAAATGTTTGAAATTCTGATTTGAAGCCCCCTCGTTCACATTAAGCTGGCTAATGGCTGACATAGACAATATTAAAAACCATTATCATATCATCCAAATACATTAACCAGATATATAAAATGTCAATAACTGTCACTATTGAGATTAGATAATACTGATTTGAATTTGTCATAATTGTTTGTGAACATTTGAAAACGTTTATTTGGAACTCTATATTGTTGAATGTGTCTTTACCATCAATAGATCAAACAGAATAATGAAACTTATTTATTTATCAAACATAAACATATCGCTATTTAATGTTCCGATTTGAGATTGTATTTTATTATATAATACTAATATAATGTTTACTCATTTGATCTCTAGAGTTATCGAAAGTGTTTTTCAATGAAAAAATTTACTTCATTATCGATTAAAACTCACTTTTATTGTTCACAGTAAATTTATTACGCTTATAATAATAATAATAATAATAATAATAATAATAATAATAATAATAATAATTATTATTATTATTATTATTATTATTATTATTATTATTATTATTATTATTATTATTATAAAATCAACGTCTACAGCACCGACTTCCCTCAACTGATTTTTTAAATTTTATGTAAGTTAGTTTTCAAGGTGTCTTGAACACATAATAAAGTATGAAATCATTTATAAAAGAACGATTAAATCAGATCGCCACGTTATCATGTGGTTAGTGGCGAATCAAAATTTTCGAATATGTTGTAAATGATCGTTCATGTATTGTTACTATGAGAAATGTAGCTTGTTAGTAAACTTGAAAGAAATATTTAGTTTTTGTTCAATTTGTGAAACAGAATAATATTACATAGTACTTATGGTAACAGGATACCAAAACTAAAAGTTTTTTGAAAAATTAAAATGACATCATTTACGAGGCCTCGTGGGTGTTTAAAAAAAACCTTCTTTTGTCTGGTACTTGGGTCATGACCATATATATATTTCAAGAATGTTGTATTCGCCTTAAGCGGTAATTATCTACTTTTTTGCAATTGCTCAGCTCCTATCTATCTCTTATCTAGATAATTACTTCTTCATATATATATAATTATAAGAAACAGCAAGTGGTCCTCGGTTCTACTAAATAATTATGATTAATATTAGTCATGTACATCATAAATATACATGACGTTCTTATTTGATTATTGGTTTGGTTATCCAAAATATGATTAATGACATAATCATTTACTATACGTTCTAAATTGGATGACGTGCGCTGTGCGATTAGAAAAGCAATCTTACTGTTAAAAACTACTTCCTTCTAATTACAATAGACAGACATTCTTTTCCTCAAGTTTTCCATCCACACACGCCACAGACTAGCTTATATATTTAGCACAATTTCTTATCAAATGCATCAGTTTGAGACCAAAACTATAACAAGTAAAAAAAACTAGAACAAAACAAAAAAAACCCAGATGATGCTAAATTGAGAGAATCGTTTGCAGATACAAGATCCTATATTAATACATATTGCATCCTGATAACTCAGGCATGCTCGTTTCGTAAACACTTCATTGGTAAATGAAGCTCTGTGGAATCAGTACCATTTGGTTTCTACAGTGATAAATATACAGCTAGCCGCATGGTTTCAAAATAACGTCAAAAAATAGTCGTTGCTTTTTTCAGCAAAAAACTTAACACTCATTGCTTAGTACTGGTTGGTTCCAGAAGCGGATTCGAAAGTGTGTCTATAAGCTGTAAGCTTCTTACAAAATCGAACTTAATAAAATAAAATTCTTTATAAACCAAAAATAGAGCAATTAGATTAACATATAGAGGGGGAGTGTTGGAGTCATAAAAATATCCGATGCAAGTTTTTGTTCTTTTTAATGAAATAATTAAAAATCTAACAATGATGAAGTAAAAAGGAGTTTACTGCCCATCTGCATCTGATTATCATATTAAAAAGTATGCAACTGCAGAAAAATATAAAATAGAGTATCACAAAACTTTGATCATTTTTATATTAAAATACTTTTAGTGTTTAGCATTAACGTTAAATTTCCAAGAATATCGGTCTGATGTTTGTGTTACTAATCAAGACAAAAAACTTGGATATCAAGTTCATCATCACACAATAACCATTCGTTTATATGTATGCCTTCATTAAATAGTTTAATTGCAAATGCCTGTTTCACTTTTGTTTTTTTTTTCGTTTTTAATTTACGTTTCATATTTGTATTAATTTTGTGTTACTTTGAAAACTTACACTACTTGTCGTTATACGTATATCTCCCATGGTAACGATAATTATATGACAATTAACTGTATTCCTTCCTGAAGCTAATTTTATATTTTATTCATTCAATTTATAAAATACTTATTAACGTTCTTAAGGATATAGATTGATAGAAATATTTTATGAACACTGAAATGAAGTAAAATTTGTTTCTCGTTTTTCTGGGTTTTTTTTTGTTTGTTTTAGTTTGTTGCAACTGGTACAAATTTGTAAAATTGCCCTAAAAATTGATTGCAGAGGCACTTCGATGGTATCTGATATATCGATAGCAAATTGTTATAGCAATATTTTTGCTTTTTGCCGCTGATGGTGAAAAAAAATGATGTCATTAACGATAAAGGTGCTCAATCAAAAAATGTCCCTCTAAGAGTATGGTCATAGTTTTAATTATTATAAGTAATATGATTTACGAATGAAAGGAATTAGATCTATTGACAACGGAACGACGCATTAGAAATATTTTGAAACACACTCTTTTTCAAAAATACGGTTGCACATTGTCAACGAGGGAATAAAGAAGGTATAAGAGAAATGTTTAAGTAAATTTAATCATGCAAGCACTTGCCGTTATGGCACTTTCAGTATGCGTCTTTCAGTTGCGTAATGATAAAACTTGTCAGCTATTTTTCAAAATTTATATTTAAACAAACACCACTACATCCTTAAAAAGCACAGAATAAACAGATCCTGAAACGTTCAAACCACAAAATTGAAAATATTGCAGACTTGGTTAGCCGTTATTTGTGAGAGCAAGATAGTCTTAAATATATAAATATCTGAACTACATTTGATCAATAGTTTACCATGAGCTTTATGAAATTTATCATTATCAACGGATAAATATTAAATTTACTATTGTGTAATTATTCAGTGTTTTTAACTGGAAAACCTTTCCTTGTCAAACCATTTTGATAGTTCGTCTTGTTCTTATACTTAAGGATAGACAAAGGCATTAGGTGATTTCCCAAAAGATAAATTATTTCATCGAATTGGTTCTGTACTGTAAAAGTGTCATTGCAGATGTGTTTTTAAGTGTAAGAAATAGATCCTGTCACCAGATCTCCCAAAAGAGTTATTGCATTCACGAAATTTTTAATCAGATCTTTATATACTATGCAAATTGAGAACAAAAATACACTTAGTCCTTAATATTAAAGGCCCATTATGTCTCAGAAATGCTATCAGATTTTTCTCAAAACAATTTTTAAAATTTTTGATATTTTTTACGGCTTCCAAACAAAACTCATTTGCCATGCACATAAAATTTCTTTTACTAATTTTGGTATGTTGGCAATTGGTAAAATTAAAATGAATAAGAATTTTGTATGGAGCTTCAATTCAAAATAATAATTTGTTTAAATTTTGCTACATTTACGACACATTACTACATGCTTATCGCTATTTCTTCTCTAGATAAACATCTTAATGCTATAAATCCATTAACAAAACAAAGTTAAAGATATATTTGACATTTCTAAATAAAATAAGAAATCTGGATTTCTGAGGCATAATTTTAGTCGACTGTTAACGTTCAGTGGATATAGTTATATAATAATAAAATTTTTGATTGATTGATTTTGGGGTCACTAGGTCAAAGGTCAAGGTCAAAGAATTCCTTTAATGTCGGAATGGTTTCCGCTCATTATCATGGAAAAACTATTTTATAGAAAAGTTCTTTTTCACATATTTAAATATTTAATTTTGGGTTCATAACGGGTTGGACATCTTATTTGATTTTTGGGGGCTTTCACTAGATAAAAGGCCAAGGTCACAGTATCCTTAAACGCCTGAATGATTTCCGCCGATTATCTTGGAAACTATTTATCACAAAGTCTTCATATTTCACAAACTGATTGGTCATATCTAGAAGATGACCCTTATTAGCTCACCAGAACCGAAGGTTCAGGGTGAGCTATTAGTATCAAAGCTAAACAGACATCAGTTAAGAAAAACTTCTATTTTCTTTCCTCAATAGTAAAGCTTTTCAGTGATAATAAATATATATCTATAGGAATATATCAAACATTTTGATTTTTTTTTGAACGTTTGAAAATAAAATAATGGCATTTTATGCAAGGAAACGAAAAGCCCCTCTGGTAGACAAGATTTATTGCAATAAGATAATAAGATAATGACAGAATGTTATATACATATATAATATTTCCGACTTAGTTATATTTACCAGCAATAACTCATTAGGGAATGTGTCTAAATAACATCTTTTGTAATTTATCGGGTACAAATTGATAGGTTTCAGTTGACCTTAGCGGGCTGGTTATGAACAAGTTTTGACATTGGAAAAACACTAAAGGGTAGAAAAATGCTCAAGTGTTCTTAAGTTTGTTTGATCGATTAAGAGAATTATTAATAAATGATGTAATGAGATTTTCAGCTTTTACAAGTTTGCACTTTCCTTCGAAGCTAAAATAACACTAAACATATTCAGACGGAATTTGTGTAGGGGTTCAAGACAGCCTTGTTTAAACATATTAAGTCTTGTATAAATATATTATGTATTTGTAGTATTTTTAATTGTCGATGATATGAAATAATCAGTAATGGAAATTTGATAATATTAACTGTTTATTACAAATCTTTTTTCTATGTTATTTAACTCCGTCTTTTAGTATGAAGTCATGTTGTTATCTTAAATCCGAACACAACACGATATTAACCTTTGTAATTTCTCAATCGATTACCAAGAAGAAGGCAATTATCTTCGATTGTGCAAAGTAATAAGTAAAGTTATTTCATCTTAAGAAGAATGCTGAGTATAAGGAAATCACTAAATCAGTAAATCAGCGTCTACATTGTGTGAACATGTTATTGAGTGATCCATTATTGAAAGATTTACTTTGCTTACATAAAACACTAAATGAATGCAAATATCAAAAGACCTGTTCTTACTTTTAACATTTACAGTTGGTTTAATTGCAATTCATCCAAGGAATTTTGTTTTAAAATTTAACTGATAACTGGATCATGTTTGGGTCTTTACCAATTAAATGATGTTTTGCTAATTCCAACTATATAGTGTTGTAAAAGAATTTATCACGCCTTAAAATTTAATCATATTTTGATTTTGGTAGTAAGTAATTTATTTTCTGTCTGAATTGAGGAAATAACGACAAAACTTAAAAGGCAAAACACTTTATAATAAAAAAAATGAAACAAAATATATTATTAATAAGTGTTTTAAAGAGTATAAAATACATAAAAATAAACAAAAGATAGCATACTACATGCATATAGTCGTAGTAAATTGTAAAATAAAATACTATTTTGCGTTTTATTTATTATAGTTTAATTTTGGTTTAACGCGTTTACTAAAACTTCATCGTAAATAAAAATCCCTTTTTGTGAACAGCATGATTACTTTCAACGCTTATTGTGACTTCAAGGTCTCAATTTTGATGTCAAACTGCTATTTTAATAATTAGTTTGATGACAAAATGTTCTTACAGTGGCAGTCCGTTCTTGATGTCAGGGTTGTAATGTTTCTTTTTTTACGTGATCATTTGTTCCAATACTAGAGTAATGATAATTGAATACCACTAAAGCCGGTGCTAGGGGAGTGAGAGATGTTCCCCATTGATTTTTTTGGTTAATTTCATACATTGTGTGCACTTACAAAAGAATTTTCTTATCATTTTCTGTTTAAAATAGAGATTGTTAAATACCGTTTCTGTTAACGCGTTTACTAAAACGTCATCGTAACTTAAAATCCCTTTTTTGTGAACAGCATGATTACTTTCAACACTTATAAGTTTGATGAAAAGCTGTTCTTACAGTGGCAGTCTGTCCTTGATCTCAGGGTTGTAACGTTTCTTTTGTCTTAATGTACGTGATCATTTGTTCCAATATAGAGTAATGGTAATTGAATACCACTAAAGCCGGTACTAGGGAGTGAGAGATGTTCCCTATTGTATTTTTTGTTTTTTTGTTTAATTTCATACATTCGTTATAAGAACTAGTACATGCATTTATTGTAACAATCTAATTAATGCATAAACAGCACATCAATACATTTTCGACTTTGTAACTGTTTTGATGAAGTTAAAGAGCACTTTCAAGAAAAAAAGTATAGATACAGCAATGCACTATGTGTGGATCTAGTGCAAATACAAAACATATTTTCTTCTTGAAATGTACCATGTAACTTTGCATTTGTTAAGATCAGTGTTATATTTTTGTAGTATTTACCGCAAATGTTTTAGATAATCTAAAACTTAGCTTGAAAAGACACACCACTTTTGCACTTAAAGTCTTATTGAGTAGTTTCACTTAAAAATAACATTATCACTGAGACAAGCCTATACAGAATATCTTGAATTTAATCGAACCCTCTTGTTGTGTTTAATATTGCTAATGGCCGACATAGACAGTATTGGAAACCATTATTTAATCATACAAATACATTTTACTGATACGCAGAGCGTTCATAACTGTCAATGTTGCATTTAGATAATACTGATTTGTGTTAGTTGTAATTATTTGTGAACTTTTCAATATTAACATTAAGCTTGCTACTTTATTCTGTATATCCGTTTAATAGATAACAGGTATCTGCTATTTTATTGCCTTTGAGCGTATATTTTAAGACACAAATATTCAAAATATAAATATTTGATGACATTTATATTTCATGCATTGCATTATTTGATTTTAAGCTATTTTGCAGCTTTTCTTTATTATATTAATCATCATGTACGTTTAGGGCTAATGATGACTTTCAAATGCAGTTGGGCTGTACCAAATTATCTTATTATACAAGTATAAGTAAAATAAATTTTAGGTATTTTAAAAGTATAATCTATCATCTACACATGTGTGTAGCACTAGCTTTTAAAAGCATATTCTAACATTAAATCATGAAATCTGCAGAGGTATTTATATGGCGGTAACCATGTTCTTGCATCTCCTTGAAATGCGGTAAATGGAAAGGGGATTAAAGTGTTTTGAACGACACATTTAACAAGCAAGTTTTATATCAAATCAACTTTGAGTCCAAAATGCAAACCGTCCACATTATCTGAAATATCTTTTATTGTTAATTTTTATTCATTTATGTATAACACTTTCAATGGTGAATTGAATGCCCACAGTACGATTTGGAAGGTCATACTGAGAACATTATTTTAACATTATAATCATGGTGATTTCTTCTGAAAAATGATAATTTACAAAAAAAAAATTAAATAAATAAGGGTTGAAGAGCAGATTCCTTGAGGTGTCTATGTCGAAAATGTGTCGTATCTTCGAGCAATTGCATTTACAAGGTGAAACAGGCGACAATACGGCTAATGAAATGTGTCATGTGATTGCAATGTATTTTTCCAATTCTCACTTTTGCAGTCAAAATGCAAAAACAAAACGACAAAGTGTGACTTTTTCTCTCTTTTTTAGCATTTCATTATGTTTCAGTGTGGTTTTTTTGTATTCAGGTAGTAAAAGCGTCTGAACATTTGAATAGCAAGCGGCAGTTCTTAGACAATATGATAAGATATTCATCTGTTATATTATTTTTTACATTGAAGTTTCAGCAATTTATCATTTGACTATATAGATTTGACTGCATTATTCCCGCCGTGTTGCCTATGGCATACGTGTTAATTAATTTTCATTACCGTACACATTGCAATGTTAAAAAATGAAAAAGCAGCAATGTGTCGTCATTTCGCCTTTTTTGCCTTTAGAATGTACAAAACACGAAGATACAACAAATTCAAGCATTATCGGTTCATTGTATTTCGTATTTTCGTGGCAAAAACCCAAAAGTGCGACATGGCTTAACAAGCTATCATGTTCTTATGTATATATTTTCTGTGTCTTTCCTGTAAACTTATTCCATATCATTGGTAGTGGAAATTGACATTTCTTAACCCATACACGTTGCGTGACATATAAAGACAGGCCAACCTACACTTACTCTATTGATGACTATAAATCGAATTGTCTGTTTTCGGACGGCAACTTTAGCAGATGGCATAAACGCACGCGTGTAGATTCAATCCAATTAACATCGTGATGAAATTAAGATGGCTCTAGTACTGTTTCTTCTATATTCAAACTGATACCCACCGTATGATCAATCCTGCAGATATATATAAATTCTGAATAAAACAACATGGTCTCGTCATGTATAAGTCAGACTTTATGCAGTTCCATTCAAATAGTTCGAGCACATCTTGTTCTTATAGAATTAATATGTCTTTTACTAAGAACTTTTTTTCACATATAAACCTAATTAACATTAACATAATAATGTGACAAGTAAATATATATCATTGTTTTTTTATAATCATTTATATAAGATTACTCCTTAAATGACCATTAATGACAAGATTTAAAACCATTATATACACATGCAAAATCATTAAAAAAATGTTCGTATGTTTTTGATAATTATAGTGATTTTTGCTACTTTTCATTAGTGAAATCTTCAAAGATACCTCGGTTTAGATTTGGGAGTTAATCAGACAAACTCACCTAAAAATAAACGATATGCTCAAACGGTATCATAACATAGTAAACGACTTCTGACAGGTTTGACAGTTATAAATACTTCTGAAATGACACCAACATGGCTGGTCCTTGTTTTATTTGATTTTCTTATGAACAACAATTGGTTTGTAAAGAAAATCTAATAAGTTTGAACGTTTCGGAATTGTTCGTTAAATATATGAATAAAAGGGTGTGCTAGCGAAGCAGTTTCTACATGTTATACAGATAAATATAATAATTACATTTTAAGTGAACACGCACTATTTTAGAGATATATTTCGCACTAAAAGTAAATGCGTGAGCATTCTCTTATTAAGCGTAGAAAAGGTCAAGCAAAGGTCAGAATAACAATTTACTTTATTTGAGCAGAATAATTGAATTGTCTGGTTTCTTTGTGTCTTTTTATCAAATGACATGAAATAAAGCTTTCGGCCATAATTCCATTAGTATTTTAGACACACGTCATCATTTCATGATGCATACTATGACTTAAAACTATTATTAGGATCGTCTGGTAATACAAAATGTGAAATATAGGTTTTTCATGCTCTGTTTTTAAAGTGACATTATGCCCATCTGAAGGTACATAGTGAGTGAACATGTGAGAGTCAAAATAAATTTTCATTTTGCCATAATTCCTTTTGATTTAATAATCTTCTTCTTATAAACAGTAAATAACGGCCTGATTCGCACGAAATTTCTGTAAATATCATTTAGAATTTACCTGTGACGTTCAATTTATAAAAAGAGTGGGGCAGTCTTTTTATATTTTAGCCAGAATTTAAAATGTATCCTAAAAATTTTCCAATATAAACATTTGGTTAAAAATCATTTAAACAGTCAATCTTTTGAAATATAAAGTCAAGTCAGCTCAACTTGACTATGAAAATATAAGCATAATGTCACTTTAAAGTTTAGATAGATGATTTTTCACATCCTTTTTATTTATTATAAAAGTATTTTAAAACCGGGACTCTAATCAATGTTATCATAAAATGACAACGTCATTGTCATATTTACTTGTTTATTTTGCAAGTGATCGCTTTTATAACGGAAAGTTTGTTGTATAACTTGTCTGTTTTTACTTTGGAAAAAACTTTTTTTCTATTTATTGTTAGGTGCAGATAAACATATAGCGTAAGAACGATTAGCTCAATACTGCGATACCACATTGGTATTTGTCAAATAAATATCACACATCTAGGCCCACGATGCAGCCCTGTATTCTACATACATATCATTTGATACTCACATAAGAATATACAAGGGACAAAGGTTTATTCAAAGGACAATTACTAGAAAAAAGACACCTTTGAGACGATTTACATGCATTTGTTTTGTATAAATAATACTATCTTAAAAATGTAACATTTGGACTAAGAACTTAAACGATATGTATTTTTAAAAATAATTTAAAAACGTCAAAGACACATACTCATAGTCGCACAGTCATTATGCTAATAAGGATGTTTACCAGTTACAAGGGTAAGTTGTAAATATTACGATGTTAATAATTACGTAATTATCATTTATAGATTATACCTTCTCATCCTTTTTATATGAATCATTATCATCACTCTAGTATTGTGGATTTATCTTTGTTGTCTTGACTCCGGACATGACGTCCATTGACCTTTGGAATTTCGCAATCGATTTAAGAGTGAAAGGTAATTATCTCTTATTGTGCAGAAATAATAAGTCAAGTAATTACATTTTGGAAGACGTGCTGTGCCAAAGGAGTACACGAAATCAGCGTCTACAATGTGACAATATTCGCAATGCTACTTAAATATCTTAGTAAAGAAGAATGCGGAAACTTTTGAACATAGCAGTCATTGACATTTTCCATGAAATTAAATGTAATTCTCGTTTAGAAATGTTCAAGTATTACAATGGGTTAAACATTTTTTTAACAAGCTTGAATTTGATGTTACTGCCTATCATTTATGAGTCGCTTACATTACTCATTATGTTAAGCGTTATTGGCACGCAATACAAGAAATACAATATTTTCTGTACATAAATAGCATTAAATGTTTAATATATTTTAATTATTTTAATGTTTAAATAAAAATTAAAATCAACTTTCGACTAGTTATTTCTTTCCTTTCTCTTGCAAGGGAATCAATACAGTTTTGCTAGTTCAATTTTAAATATGCATTGACACATATTTGGTACATTGTTCTTTTTTAAGAGAAAAGAGAAAGGAAAAAAACCTGTACCGTAGCAATTTACTCATAAAGTTATTATTATAGGAATAAAGTTTATAACAAATACAATATATAACTATGAGGCCTTCAACTGTGATAAATTGGTTCATTTAAGGACACGCTTATTATATTAAGAACATATTAGTTGTATCAATTGTGACACTTTGAAAAAAAAACACAAAAAAAACAACAACATTCCTAACGTTCAAAAATGATTGCAGAATAACCGTTTATACAATATGGGCTTCTTTGCTTTATCGTATGTTATTTTAAAAGTAGGTAAATTGGTGACACTGACTAAAAGCAGGCCGATTAAAATGACATAGCATATTTTATTTATAATGGGAACCGTATTCTACATTGTGATCTATCATTTTCGATTTATTTACATATGATTCATTTATATATTTATTTATCCGTTATTTATTTTGACGAAATAAAATAATTACAAACCTACTCACACATTCAAGATATTTTTAATGAAATATATTTTACTCCAATAATTCATCAAAAGTGCTAATTCCTTTTCATAATTTGTTTAAATAATTGTTACATAAAATTGTTAACATCATTACAATTATCGATTTCAATGGGCCGCGTCAATCCGTCAATATTTTGGTTTGTTTCCCATTTAATTGAATGATAGATATACATATATATTCCGTAATTTCCCTAGGGCACATTTAATCAATTGAACTGATTGTGAACTATAGAAATGTCATTTTAGATGTATTTTAAAGTGTAAGTAATAGTTTTTGCCGCATGACTGCTAAATTAAAGTTCTGTATTCTAATATTGATTAATCAGCGATTTATGTTCTTAAAAAATCAGGAAGCTATATTTGTAGGATTATTTTTTGTCTCAACTATTGCAAACGCAATTGAAAGGGAACATTACTTATAATTTGACTAACTTAATAAACATGAACGCGGAACTGTTATTCATTTACATTTATGCTTTAGAAGCTCCTTTTGTTTAGATTTAGAATATAAAAATGAAATGAGAGAAGCTATCCGTTAGAAGTGGATGAAAATTCAAGAAGAGAGATATATCAACAAACGGGATTATGATACAAAATCGCCTTTTCTCTTGCTGTTGTTATATACTATTATCAGTAACTGTTATAAAATGAAACAGAGCGATAAGATCAATATATATGTGAAGTGTCCTAATATCATGGTATTGATTATTAAAATTGCATTACATTGTTCAGTACGTAAATGAGTACCGACTACATAACTAAGACCAAGTCAAACTATTTTTCATAGTTAACTTTATTGCGATCCTTATATTTGCAGTAATATCGCTAATGTTCGACAAAGACATTATTTAAAACCATTATCCAATCACTCAAATACATTAACCAAGAAACGCAGAGCGTTCATAACTGTCATTTAGAAAATACTGATTTGTGTTTGTTGTAATTATCAGTGAACTTTTCAATGATTATGTATAGCTTGCTTCTTTATAGTGTATTTCCGTTTAACAGACAGCATGAGATATATCCAAGTGGTTTTATTTAGCAATTTACTTAAAGTAAGTAACTTCATGATGTAATATATAACGTTAAAAATTGTTGTCACTTGCTGATTGAAGGGTTGAAGTCGTTTGACCTGGTCACATTCGTGAATAAACAGTTAATCCAAATGTCATGTGTTGAGTTTTGTTTTAAATTAGAAATAATGCATGGGGTTCATGCAGGTCTAACAATAAAAAAGCAAATTCGCTAAATGAACTAATCTGTGTCGGTTGAGACTGAAAATCCCCAAAAGTATATTTAATTATTCTTATAATTAATAGCGTCCAAGTCAATATTGGAATTATAAATATTTGCAAAGACCAAGAATGAAACAATTAAGAAAAAGGTTTACATAAATACTACGTTTTCAACACTATTTTCTGCCCATTTCCCTCACTTTCATATCATTAACAAAACATATACTAATCTTATTTGAACGTTTATCTTTTTCCAGTTATTATTTTCATATACAACAATTCAAACTACCATGATATCATAATATTCAATGATATTATAGAGTACTATCAAAACTGTTTATATTGCAGTAAAATTACATACTGGAAAGTTTGCTTTGTGATCGTCACAATTATACCGTTTATTTCTATTTCAGAATGACTCCCTGAGAAATGTCAAGCAGATACACATTTCAAAATTTATAACCTTTCACAAACACATTGAAACGAAATAAAATAAACTCAAAATGTAATAGTCAGTCCCGATGAGTACTTTTGAATATTATCAGTTTACATCGGAAAAAATCAATTTACAAGATATCTTGATGACAAAATTGTAACAGCAGTTTCAAGGTTATTTATATGGATGTTCCAGATACTTTTTACAACACTCAGTTTTACAATTTATTTTCAGTTGAAGAAATTGCTTGATAAAAAATAAAAAAAAATAATCATTTTTATAAAGAAAATCTAGAAATTTCCCCCTCTCTTTACTTTGAATGTCGCTAGTGGCCGACATTGACAATGTTGAAAACCATTATCCACTCACCTAAACAAGTTAACAAGGGAGGACAAGCTTAAGTTAATGTCACTGTTACATTAAAATAATACTGATTTGTGTTTGTTACAACTACCTGCGAATGTTTATAGGCGCATTATATCTTTCTTCAGAAATGGCAAACATGAATATTATGACATTGAAATAATGGTTTGAGTTCATGTTAGATGCTTATCACTTGATAAAGAAATATTGAACCTGAATTATGTGTCGTATAAAGGGAATATTGTAAAGACAGTAGTCTTTTACTTTGATGCAAACTAATTTTGTCAAGTACATTTTGTTTCAGTGATTATTTCTACTTTGCATTGGAATTAACTTTGTCTCTTAATAATATATATTTTATAATTTGAACTGAAAAATATAGCACAAATAAGGTCAAATTTATAAATTCACCATGAATGTTGTGGCAATTTAACTGCAACAAAATTATAGCAAGACCTGAATGACAACATTGTATTTGGCAATGGATGCAAGATGATAGAGGAAACGGTTTCATCAATGAGATAATTGAAGATCGTTCAGCACGACATTATTGTTGTATGTGTGCATGTCTGTGGTATTTAAGTAACTTCTTTTCGGTCTTGTTCTAGTTGTAAAGTTCTATATATAATAACAGAACAGTTGACAAATGTTAAAATTACTCACAATAATTTTGGTTAATTATTGGTCAAGCTAAGCACAATACAATAACATGATTGCATTTAGTCTTATGATTACGTACCTCCAATTTTCTTCCTATGGTCTATTACTTTAAACAAATACATTTTTATTAATCGAACACGTTAACGTAATTGATGTGATACTTGATGTGTTATTTGATTTAATTGTTGACTGTAAACAATACTTTTTTCTAGAATAATCTTTGATGATTTTTACATTTTTAACCGAGAGACATTGCGTGACATATACTTCAGAAATGCGACAATGCCTGGCAAATGGCAACCTACAATTACTCTTCTGGTGACCAATAATCGCGTTTTCTGATTTCGTTTAGTTGTTCGACCAAATTACGCAAATGAACTCTTTCAGGTAAAATTAAATGAGAGTTGCAATGGACAACATCAAACTTAGATAAAGATAGTGACGTCCAGTATCTGATCAGCATATAATCCTTTAGTAGATATTTTTCAATAATATTATCTAGAGTGGTGAGTACAGATATATCTAGTAGTGACATAATTTTTTCTAAGAAGTTTGAAAAAGAACAAGATTTTGAGTTATGTTTACAAAAAATTTCATAAAATGTCGAAGGCAGTATGTGTTAAATCGTACTATAAAATAAAAACTGATACGTATTTGAATTAAAAGTAACTGAGTAGAAACTTGAACCTTCAATAATTTTCACATGTTTCAAAGTCACAAAAAAACCCTGCCGACCATAGTTATTGAAAATCAGAACTAAAATCAAAGGAATTATACGGCGATAAAATATAAATGAAATAATCATCATTGACATTTTGTAAACAAAATTTATAAAATTTCTTTTTAAGATAACTTAAAATACCCCAGAGATTCCTTACATTTAAAGGTAATGTGCCTATCTTAATTTGGATACTTCTGTTTGATTGCTAAATACTTCAGAGCAAATCGTAAATTTTTAAATGTTAACGTTTCAACCTGGTTTAATAAAACTTTAATTTGTATATTAACAAAGTTGACGTCAGTCTAACATTAGGAAAGTATATAAATGTCATACCAAAATGTGTATCTTCTGGATTTCACAATATGAGTGGACGTCTATTATTTTCTTTCTTTTTACAAATAATTATTTAAATAAATTGCATTTCACTATGTTGAATACGTCAAATGAAAATCACTTAAAACATATATCTTATTACCGAACGTAATAAATCTTTTGTAGGCCAGTCTAAACGGCCATGCTGTCTGATCATGCTCGATACTGTTGGCTAACTACATTAACATTGCATGTTATCTTGATCTCCATATTAAGATCTCCTCTTTTATAATACTTATTTAGGAAATATTTTTGAATCCGTTTCTGTTTTTTAAATATAATTTTTTTAACACTCAAGTAAGTAATACCTAAACAATAGATTTATGTCCGAAAAATTGTCAATTTATTCACGAAAAACTAAAACACATGTGCCTGACTCTTTATTTGCATTTTCAGTTTGTTGAAATTGAAATCAAAATCCCTTTTGCAAGGACTTATCTTTCGCTATCTCAATTTGATTTATAATGAGAAACAAAATATTTTAAATTCTGATTTGAATCCCCATCGTTTACATTAAGCTGGCTAATGGCTGACATAGACAATATTGAAAACCATTATCATATCATCCAAATACATTAGCCAGATATATAAAGCGTCCATAACTGTCACTATTGAGATTAGATGATACTGATTTGTGTTTGCCATAATTGTTTGTGAACGTTTGAAAACGTTTATTTGGAACTCTATATTGTAGTGGTTTTACCATCAATAGATCAAACAGGATAATGAAAAATTTTATTTATTGTATCAAACATAAACATACCGCTATTTAGTTTACCTTTAAACTTGATTTTTGTGTTTATATCGTTTTCCTGAGTTTTAGATTGTATTTTATTATATATATACTTATATAAGGTTTGCTCCTTTCATCTCTAGAATTATCGAAAGTGTTCGTTTGGTATTATAGCCATTACCATATATTTTTCAAGAATGTTCTATTCAGCTTAAGCGGTAATTATCTTTTTTGCAAAACGTTTTAGCTCAGCTCCTATCTAGATAATTACTTCTCGATATAAATAAGAAACAGCAAGTGATCCTCGGTTCTACTAAATATGATTAATATATTAGTAATACATCATAAATATATATGACGTTCTTATGTGATTATTGGTTTGGTTTCCAAAATATGATTTATGTTGTAATTATCAACTATACATCCTAAATTGGATGACGTACGCTGTGTGATTAGAAAAGCAATCTTACTGTTAAAAAACTTCTTTCATGTGTCACGAGGTGAGAAAAATGTGCAGCCTGACCGGGACTCGAACCCGGGACCCTCGGAATACCGTACCGCGGCTCTACCGACTGAGCTATCCGGCCGCTTACAAATCTTCTCCCCTAAATAGTGAACAGTTCTGAACCGTGACATACTCCCCTGCTATATTGAAATTCGTCCTCGAATTTCACAGAGTTACAGAGCAATGTAAATTAAACTCTGAGCTATATCAGTCACGGCCCCACGTTGGGCGCCAAATTGTCGCAGTCCAAAAGATAAGCGGGTTTCTGATGGACGCTGTGGGTTAAAGTACTTGGGACCTGGACACAGGCACAGTACCAGATGATTTGAAGGCAGCCAGAGTTGTTCCTCTTTTCAAAAAGAATGATAAAACTGAAGTTGGCAACTACAGGCCTGTTTCCATATTAAGCATTGTTTCTAAAATTTTTGAAAGGGTTGTTTATGATCAGATTTCTTCCTATCTTAAAGAAATGGACATATTATATAAATTTCAATCAGGATTTAGAGGTGGTTTTTCCACGGACACTTGTCTTACACATCTATCTGATTTCATTAGGCTACACATGGATAAAGGTAATCTTGTAGGCATGATTTCAATGGATCTTCAAAAAGCATTTGATACAGTGGACCATTCAATCCTTTTAATGAAATTAGAAGCCATTGGTCTTAGTAATGGTGTATTACAATGGTTTAGGTCATATCTGTCTGATAGGCAACAACTTGTTGATGTATCTGGTACTTTTTCCTCACATGAAAGGGTTACTTGTGGTGTTCCCCAAGGGTCTATCTTGGGACCATTAGTTACTTGTGGTGTTCCACAAGGGTCTATCTTGGGACCATTATTGTTTTTAATTTATGTAAATGATATGCAGGCTGTTGTTAAAAATAAACTTCTTCTTTATGCTGATGATTCTGCTATTCTTGTTACAGGTAAAAATAGGTCATCTATTGAAAAAGAACTGACAGATGAACTAAATTCTGTCAGTCAATGGTTAATTGACAATAAACTTTCCCTTCACTTAGGCAAAACAGAGACAATCTTATTTGGCTCTAAACATAGGTTAAAAACAGGTTCATGTCTTCATGTCAGTTGTAAAGGGACTGATATACAGTCAACTTCTAATGTCAAATATCTAGGTGCAACACCTGATCAGTCTCTCTCCGGTGAAGCAATGGCAAGTTCTATTATTAAAAAGGCCAATGCAAGGTTAAAGTTTTTGTATAGAAAACGTGATTATCTCACTTTTCACACTAAAAAACTTCTGGTTATGGCCCTCATCCAATGTCATTTTGATTATGCATGTTGTTTCTGGTTTCCTGGGGTTACTAAATACTGGAAGGATAAACTCCAAGTCACACAAAATAAATTGATAAGATTTGTTCTAAATCTTGGTTATATGTCACATATTGATAATGAACACTTTAAAATTTTAAATTGGCTACCTGTCCAGAAAAGAGTTGATCAAATAATTCTATGTAATGTTTTTAAGATAAAACATGGACTTGCCCCTGAATATATGGGAGAAAACTTTATTCCATTAGATTCTGTTCATACTTACAGGACCAGGTCAAGTGAAAGTGGTTGTTATATGCTACCTAAGGTCAAATGTTTCGGATCAAAGTCTTTTGCTTACAATGGATGTGTATTGTGGAATAAACTACCCTCTTCTATTAGGATGGAAGCAAAATTATACAATTTTAAATTATCTGTTAAAAAACATTTACTTAATGGGTAATTATCTCTTTTAAGGGTGTCTATCCTCTAGTCTTAATATTTATTATTTTTATTAATTTATTTTAATTTGAAAATTTTATGTATACTTTTGTCTTTCTTTAATTTAAAACTGTGATAAGTTATTTTCATGCCTCTCTTTGTCAAAACCATCAGTATCTAAGGACCACAATGGAAATAAGAGATTTAGTTCTCTTTTTTGTGTTATCCTTGGTATGATGTTTTTGATATGGTGCATTTCTTTACATTGATATTTGTTTTTTATTGTTTTATCATGTATTGGATATGTTTTTACCATGTTATTTACTGAATACTGAAATAAATCTATCTATCTATCTATCTATGACAGAGGGTCTGTAAATACACAAATTATGCGCTTTCAAATAATTTTATTAGCATTCGAAAATCGCGGCTCTCGCCATCAAAATCTTACAAAATAGTGCGCATGCGTAGTGTAGTGAATCAATGAAGTAGAAAGTTAGATAGAGAGGCCCGTAATGGTGGTTAGTATATGATCAATATGGGGATGAATGAAAAGTATGATGAAAATTAAAGCTATAGGACATTTAATAGCACAAACAATAACACATATAAACATGTACCGTACTACGTATATGAACCTGTGACACGGTTCAGAACTGTTCACTATTTAGGGGAGAAGATGTGTAAGCGGCCGGATAGCTCAGTCGGTAGAGCCGCGGTACGGTATTCCGAGGGTCCCGGGTTCGAGTCCCGGTCAGGCTGCACATTTTTCTCACCTTGAGACAATTGGCGCCCAACGTGGGACTTGGGCTGCCACAACGCTGGAGTAACTTTTGGGTCGATAGTTCCGGGGACGAACGTTGAGCGATGATCAGTCAGCCATATTTGTTTGTACATGTATACGCATATTGGAATGCAGGATGTAAACAATGGTGGAATGTATAAGTTTTATCTTATTTCAACGTCAGTTAACCATCGGCAGTGATTTATTGTGATATTCTGAAATGAATTAGACCAGATATTTGTGTGCACAATTGTTTTCTTGTAAATTTTTAGCTAGCAATTTGATCGATTTCTACTTTCGTTTTCTAATTGGTACCATATTTCGCGAATGACAACACGGATGACATTTTCTATTGGAACGTTTATATATTCATAGAAGAGCGATACATTTTAGGATTTGGAACCGTTTTAGTCTGCTTCAGTGAATTTGAGTGTTATTCATATATAAAATAGGACTTATAATCTAAATAGAATTTATTGTCAACATTGTTTATTGTACATGTCATGTTTTTTTTCTATTTTTGTGATTCTCAATTTTTTATTTAAATTTCAGATTTGTCAGTGAACTGGTTGTTATATTGTGTCAGTGGTCACCTTGCAGAATCACAGTTGAAGGGTTGTTCATCTTGGCAGAAGGATCTTAGCATGTTTTCTTTAACAGTACTTTTCTGGTGATTGGTGAGAATCTTACTAACATTTCCCATCATAAGCCCTTAATATTATAGCTTTTCCTTACATAAAGACCTCTCCCATTTCCAATATGCATATATTTGCCCTTCCTTAATGTACCTGTCACTATTTGGATAATATAGCATATATATTTATGTTTATATTATGGTGATGTGTTTGTAAGCCAGCTTGGGACAGATATTTATTAGAAACCTTGAACATGTATAGTTTGTCAGTGGTACTGGTAAGTTATGGTAGTTTAAAGTGTAGTCTTCAACTGATCATGGTGTGAGTACATTTAGTAAGAGTGCCTTTGATGGTAAAGGAACTATATTGCTTCTCTTGACATCAAGACAGATTGTTGATATTTCTCTTTTGTTACATTGAATGTGACTCAAGTGAATTGTTTATGCCTTGAAGAATGTGACTTCTATATATTTGTTTACAGGTCAAAAAATGTATACACTTTTGATATATGCACTGCTGTAACTGTATGCTGTTAGTGTATATTGGAGAAAAGTAAACTTAACTCATGTGGGGGTTGCGTTCATTGAACGCCGCCTTTCCTTGTTGATCTTGTTTATCATATTTTAGCACATTCAGATTTATAAAAAAATTGTCTGTTGCT
This sequence comes from Ruditapes philippinarum, assembly GCF_026571515.1. Classification (NCBI taxonomy): domain Eukaryota; kingdom Metazoa; phylum Mollusca; class Bivalvia; order Venerida; family Veneridae; genus Ruditapes; species Ruditapes philippinarum. The sequence goes on from NW_026860231.1 coordinate 53,262, forward strand.
GTATATTTTAGAGAAATACAATTTTGTTGTTTGTTTTATTCAAAATCTGACATCACGTTCAGATATTAGTATCTAAAGTATCACTCCTGTGGTAATTACCTTTTATAACTATAACACAAACAATTTAATTCATGTGCGCACTGGCATTTGTATAAAGATATGTGTACGTGTACTCACTAAGATTAAGAGTGTTTTGAATGAATTGAGAACATGTAATTTTACCATTGATCTTAAATAAAATACGGTGTCCAATTGGTGACATATTCATAAATTTGGGAATTTATTTCGCAGAATAGAATAATCTAGAAGTTTTGCCATATTAAGTTACATTTAAGAACTAAAAGTGTGATGTATTTTGATAAGTGCCATATATTTACATTTTAAGTGCAGTTGAAATGAACATAATTGAAATTTTTTTGGTGTTAGAAATTCATAAATATAGAGCATGCTATTACTAGTGATCATAAAAGAGTACATTATTAGTAACATACCATATTTGATTCTACTTGATTTACTGAGTTTGAAGTGAGTCTGTTTTGCGTTTAATTTTGTATGCATGAGATGGATCTACCATACTCTTACACTACATTTAGGGAAGAGGAGTAGAAGTATTATATTGAAGCAGATGAGCATCGGAGAATGTCTGTATACTATTACTACGGTACTGTTACCCTGTCCTCTACTACACCCGTTCCCATTAGATTTACAAGGAACTACCATACACAATAGAGAGTACACAACGAGACATTCAGGAGCAGCGCATAATCCTCAAGTGAATATGATTGTGCCACTCTGCCCCCCCCCCAAGCTATCCCTATACTTTGTAATCCACCTTCTTACTTTGGATACTTCTTGTCTCTGTAATCATATCTCGTATATTCCTAAACTACCTCAGTTTAGGTGAGAGTAGGCCTGGTGATGTGAAGTTCGAGGTGCTGAAATATGACTTGATATTGTTTGTAAGATGTAGATTGTATCCAGACCATATTCTTCATGAAGCTATTCGTACTAGTTTGAAAGGGAAAGCACGAACTGTTCTTCTTGCATTTGGGCGAATGGGCTACTATTTCAGATGTTATAGCTGAATTGGGAAGCTATTTTTATGGTAATGTGTCCACTTCTGAACACCTGAAAGAACAATTTTATATTGTGGCAGACAGGAACCTAACGAGTCCGTTGCTGAATATAGTCTTCGGTTAGAGCAGATTCTTACCAATGCCAATTTACATTTAGATAGATATCAAGGGGGAGAATCACGCCGTTCGTTACCCAAACAAACAAGATGGCGGATGCAGCCAAAAAGTAAGGTTATCCCTTTTTTCTCTGAGATTCGTGATGTTCTAATGTACAAGGTAAACAATATAACAACCTTCTACAAAACAATTTTTCCTGGTACACAGGATTTTTATTTCATGATGTTTCGTCCGTACTTCATCTGAAATGCGCGTCACCAGATTCGAAGCGAGAGAATTTTTCCACCGGTTTGATCGTGGTAACGTACGGCTTTTTCTCTAAATTTACTGTTTCTTTTACATATATGTATATTAAACTGAAACACTGACTTAAAAAAGTTGTAATATGTTGTCAAGTAAGCAATCATGCCAATTCTGGCTAGATTTACTGCTGTAAAAAGTTAGAAGTCTTTATATTGGTTATATTATATTGGATCTTTCTGTACCTTCACTAGACTCATCTTCTATTTCAGTTCCAGTGTTAATTGTTCCAGACACTACTTATTCTGCCTCTGTTCCTCTTATTGTTGGTACCAATGTCATACGACATCTCTTTACTCATCCAGTAGTTTCAGCAGAAGGATATTTCCTGATTGTTGGCAACAAGCTTTCTCTGCTGTTTCTTTTCATCAAGCAGTACGTGTAAAATCTCTTGAATCGTAGATCTTTCACAATTCCGCCGTATCAGACGATTACAGTGACTGGCAAGGTTCGTGATACTGGAGAGATGACTGTGGGTGTAACTGAAAGTCTTGACTCTTCTCATTATCTAAGTGTTTGTCCTAGGGTTGTGAATGTTAGACCCAGGGAATGCTTTATCAAAGATTCCAGTTAGAATTTGTAATCTTTTCAGCAAGACCTGTAAGATTGGTCGAAGACGGTTTTATGTAATCTGAAGCCACTGAAGTTGTACGTAACCTTGATCCGTCAGAGGGTTCTATTCCTAAAGATCACAACCAAGATCAATCTCTTGAAGATTTAGGTATCAACATCCCTGCTGATAATCTTTCTCTTGAAGAGCAAATCCAAGTCATGATTCTGAACAAGTGAGAATATATTCTTTTTCAATCGTGGTTAAAACGAGATCTTAGGTGTTCAAGAGTCGGTTGAAGCATAAGATCGAGTGTGTCTGATCCTTACTCCATTCAAGATCCAGTATCGAAGAGGAACACCAGGGATGTCTGAAAAGACAGTGCGTGAGCAGATCATCAAGATATTTGAAGCTGGCTGCGATAGAGGCCATCACATAGTCTCAATCTCCGTCTAATCGTAGTATTCGAGTCAGGAAGAAGAGATGGTTCTTTCGTTTTCTGCATTGACTCGTGTCGCATTAACACATCGTACAGTCAAAGTGCCTATGCATCTTCCTGCGCATGAGATGAAGACAGATTGATAATCTTCAGGTATCTATAATATTCACCAAGTGCGATTCTACGTTCATGGTTAACTGGCAAGTGCCTTAAGGGAACTGATAAGAGCTAAGACCGGTTTACGTGAGGGCTCTTTGGTTATTACGAGTGTGAGCGGAATGGGCCTTTGGACTTACAAATGCTCCCGCAACGTTCCAACGCCTTATGGAGCGTTGCATGGGTGAGTTTTGCACTTGAAAGAATGCCTCTTCTATTTAGATGACGGTCATTATTTTCAGTGACACTGTCCAAAGTCATTTTCAGAGACTTGGAGCTGTTTTCAAAAGGCTTGATGAATTTGGTTTGAAATTGAAAGGTTCAAAGTGTGAGTTCTTTTTGAGAGAGGTGAAGTATTTAGGTCATGTTGTCAGTTCAGATGGCGTGAAGACTGATCCAGGTAAGATTTCAGCACTCAATAATTGGCCTGTTCCAACGTCTGTTAAAGATCTTCGCTCTTTCCTCGGCTTCTCTGGTTATTACAAGACGCTTTGTTCCAGGATTCTCCCAATTAGCCAAACCATTGAATGATTTGCTTGTAGGTCACCTACAAAAAAAGAAAGGCAAAATGCATTAAAAAACGCTGCGCCTTGGATCTGGGGTCCAAAGATCAGCAACAGGCATTCAAGGCTATAATTAAAAAATTAACCTCTGCACCTGTTCTTACTTATGCTAATTTTTCCCAGCCATTTATTGTCAATATAAACGCCAGTGGTCTTGGTTTAGGAGCTATCATATACCAGAAAGTAGATGGCATGGAACGAGTTGTGGCCTATGCTAGCAGAGGTTTACGTCCAAATGAGCGAAACTACCCAGCTCACAAAACTCGAATTTCTTTCTTTGAAATGGGCTGTGGTAGATAAGTTCCACGATTATCTGTATGGTAACCAATTTCTGGTGCGTACAGATAATAACCCTTTAACATACGTTTTCACAACTGCCAAGCTCGATGCTCAATCTCATCGTTGGTTAGCTGCTCTTTCTGCTTATAACTTCACCGTTCAATATCGCTCTGGTAAACACAATATTGATGCTGATATCTTGTCCAGATTACCAGGTGTTACAGAATGTGATGATGAAAAACAGAATTTTCTCTATCCTGACATTCTAAAAGCTTTATTTCAAGCTTGCTCTTGCTGATGTTAGGGAAAACTTCCTGTCATTGAGTGTGTTTCTGTTTCGCAACAAGTACTGAACAAAATCCAAGTGATAATTTTGATTCAGATACCTATCTTTAGTGACATTGATTGGCATGTTGAGCAGTCAAAGGATAGTTCTATTTCTAGAGTCATTGATATTGTAAAGGCCGGTCATAAAGTTGACAAGTCGCCAGAACTCCTTAGAACCTGAACTTGTAAGACAGTACTTACGGGAATGGCCTTCTTGTTTGTCCAAAGATGACATTTTGTATAGAAATGGTTTTGTTTATGGACACCCTGTTATACAGCTTGTTGTTCCAAGTGTGTTTTAATGACATTATATTCTCTGGATTTCATGATGAAGCAGGCCACCAGGGCCGGGACCGAACACATCTTTGATAAAATCTAGGTTCTTTTGGCCAGGGCTAGATAAGTTTGTTGTATCAGCGTGTGCGTGGATGTCCAAGGTGTAATTCGTCCGCAAGTCATTCTGCGTTTTTCTGCTCCTTCATTGTGTCTGCTAGAGTCTCCTCATATGCCCCTTTGAACTGTGTATGCATGGTACTAATCTCTCTCTAGAAATGTTCATCAGGTGGCATATGAGAATATCCTTGTAATAAACAGACCACTTCACCAAGTCTTGCACAAGCAATCCACACTGTAAATCAGAACCGCACATACAACTGCTAAAGTCCTATTTGAGCATTTGTATGTCATTACGGTTTCCTGGCCGCTTGCACAGCGACCAGGGCCGAAATTTGAAAAACTGCCGTCATACAAGGAACTGTGCAAGTTGGCCAATTGTGGAGAAAAGCAGAACACGCCGTAACCATCGCGCAATGGAAACGATATACCCAGCTGATTTTAACCAGATGCTTTTAAACATGCTCGCCAACATTGGAAGAATGACAAAAGGTAAATTGGAAGGCCCATGTACCTGCCCTCGTCCACGCGTACAATTCAACGCGTCACTAGAGTACAGGGCTCACACCCATTACCTTTATGTTTGGACGACATCGCTCGTTTAGCTATATTGATGCCTTTTTGGGGATCGAACCGGATGCTTGTTGAAGATCTTCTAGGCCACTGCCCAATTATGTCCGAGACTTACAAAAAAGGCTTGACTTCGCCTACAAGTCGCTTCTCGAGAGATCTAAGAAACAAGCCGTTCGTCACAAAGACGTGAGTTATGCGATCTTAAGGTTCGTGAAGCAACACTTAAGCCAGGTGATCGTGTCCTTGTGAGAAATGTTTGCTTAAAGGGTAAAAATAAACTTGCTGATAAAAGGGGAAAGGATATTTTATCTGTGTTATACGACCAAGTAAATGAAGATAATCCCAGTCTTTACTGTTAAGAAGGAACATGTCGAGGTCCTCCAAGAACGGTCCATAGAATTTACTCCTTCCATTTCTAGGACTCCCACTTAACAGTCCAAAAGAGAATATTTCCTCCTATGAGTCTTGCAATCCCCTTAACAGGTCTGTGAGTTCATCAAATATACAAAATCAGATTTGCCCTCTTTGAGTTTTCCACTGAGAAGTATGTAATTCCACAGCGAAGGAAGTCTTCTTTAAATCCCTGTGCAGAACCATTTTATCCAAATCGTCCTACCCGTTCCAAGAGAAAACCTGCATGGCTGTCATCCACTGATTGGATAACTTAATTTTTATTACTGGAAATTAAGTTATAAACACTGTTTGATATATGTTTGTGTTGATGTTTATACAGTTTATTATCTGTTTATTTTATTTTTACAGGTAATTCTTTCTGCTTGATAAAATATGAACATATTTGATGAATTTATGTTTCTATTATTTCAAGGTACGCTTGAGGACAGGTGTGACTGTATATTATAGTTATCCTTATATAGATGTACTTTGAAATAATCAACAGTGTCTGTGTGTTTTTTTTTTAGATGAGCAGTTCTCGGATACACTAGAAAGAATCTTTGAATCTTATGCGCTGATAATTGCTGATGTTGCTTTCAAACATTTTGTGCCACTATATTATTCGTTATAGTTTAATGTTTTGTCGTAATGGAACCAAAAGATTGGATTATAATAAGCAATTATGATCTAATCTCAATGATTTCATGAGTATTTTAGCCTAATACTCAAACTGAATTTGTCTTGATGTCGAGAGAGCAAGGTGGTTCATTTACTATTCGTTACTGTAGTATTATTACCAGTTACATAGTTATGTAGTAATTTAAGTAGTTTTTACGACAGATATAGTACTTCTGAAGTAGTGCCATGGATACAGCTGCTTAGTACGCAGTTTGTGTGTTTGAAATGTCGGGACGACATTTTTCCTGTGAGGGGAAGGATGTCACAGGTTCATATACGTAGTACGGTACATGTTTATATGTGTTATTGTTTGTGCTATTAAATGTCTATAGCTTTAATTTTCATCATACTTTTCATTCATCCCCATATTGATCATATACTAACCACCATTACGGGCCTCTCTATCTAACTTTCTACTTCATTGATTCACTACACTACGCATGCGCACTATTTTGTAAGATTTTGATGGCGAAAGCCGCGATTTTCGAATGCTATAAAATTATTTGAAAGCGCATAATTTGTGTATTTACAGGTAAACTGGTAGATTGTTTTGATGTTCTGATTCATTATTTCCATTTTGTCATTCATCATTTTCATTGATATTTTGTGTTTTGCACTATTTTGTAAGATTTTGATGGCGAGAGCCGCGATTTTCGAATGCTAATAAAATTATTTGAAAGCGCATAATTTGTGTATTTACAGACCCTCTGTCCAGGTCCCAAGTACTTTAACCCACAGCGTCCATCAGAAACCCCCTTATCTTTTGGACTGCGACACATGTAATTACAATTATCAGATATTCTTTTCCTCAAATTTTTCATCCACACATGCCACAGACTAGATTAATATTGAGCACAATTTCTTATAAAATGCATCAGTCTGGGACCAAAACTATAACACGTAAAACAAAAATAACAGACGAAAATGATGCTAAATAGATAGAATCTTTTGCAGATACAAGATCCCAAATTAACAAATATTGCATCATCGTAACTCATGCGTGCTCGTTTCGTTAATACTAAATTGATGAATGAAGCTCAGCAGAATCAGTACCATTTGCTTCCTACAGCGATAAATATATAGCTAGCTGCATTGGTTCAAACCCCCGTAAAAAGCCAGTCGTGATTTCCTTAAGCAAGAAACTTGAAGTGACATTAAGCCCATATAAAGGTTGTAGTTAGTGAACATAAGCAAAAACAGAAAGCTTAAAAATTATAAGTTTCATAATTTACGATTTCGAACCACTTGTCTTTCGCCACCCACCAGGGTCTTTGGATTATTCATGTAGGGGAGTTATCAAGCTAGCTTAATAAACTCTGGTAAGGAAAACAAACTTAAGTTGTTTTGTTAATACTTGTTACCTGATTATCTATAATTTGTTAAAAAATGATATAGGTAAAACAACTTGCTTAGTTATTCAGTCCTTAGCTTTATAAAACTCATACATGTATCATAAACCATTATCTTAGCAACTTACTTATACATTTTAAGAAAACGATGTAACATTAACTTTCATGATATGAGTAACGAACGTTCCGTGCCGTGAATGGTTAAGACGTGGAAACATGACAGTTGTAAGAAAGTGAATTGACCTCGATTCTAGCTACAATGTATATTACCGTCTAGAATAAGAAACAAATTGTTTAAGGACAAACGGGATTAAGGGTTCTAATATACCAGTTAAAAAAACGTCATAGATAAAAAAAAACATTCGATGCAAGTTTCGATTGTATTTAAATGAATGAATACATAATTGGAATCTAACAATGATGAAATAAAAAGACGGTCTCAGCCAATCTGCATCTGTTTATTACATTAAAAAGTATACAAATGCAGAAAAATATGAAAAAGAGTATCACACAACTTTTATCATTTTTATATAGTAATACTTTAAGTGTATGAAAATAACATGATTATAATCCGAATATATCGGCCCGATGTTTGTGTTACATATCAAGACTTGGATATCAAGTTCATCATCACACAATCACCGTTCGTTTATATGTATGCCTTCATTATATAGTTTAATTGCAAATGCCTGTTTCTCTTTGTTGTTCGTTTTTAATTTACGTCTTATATTTGTATTAATTTTGTGTTACTTTGAAACTACCATTCCTTGACGTTATACGTATATCTTCCATAGTAACGATAATTATATGACAATTAATTGTATTCCTTCCTGAAGATTTTTATTATTTTTTATTCATTGAATTTATAAGATATTAATTAACGATCCTAAGGTTATAGATTGATATCAACATTTTATTAATGAAAAAGTGAAGTGAATTGAAATTTGTTTCTCGGTTGTCGTTTTTTGTTTTTTGCAACTGGTACAAATGTGTAAACTTTCCCTAATGATGTATTGCACAGGCACAACACTGGTATCTGATATATCGATAGCAAATTGTTATAGCAATATTTTTGCCATTGATTGTGAAGGAACACGTTGATGTTATTAACGATAAAGGTGCTCAATCAAAATATGTTCCTCTGAGAGTATGGTCATTGTTTTAATTATTATAAGTAATATAATTTACGAATGAAAGAAATTTGATCTAGGGACAACTGGACCACACATTCGAAATGTTTTGAGACACACTCTTTTTCAAGAATACAGTTTGTATCTATTAACGCAGGATATACATAAACGTATTGATAGATTTAACCATGCACTAGCTGTTGTGGCAGATTTAATATGCGTAATGATAATACGTGTCAGCTATTATGCAAATATTTATTTAAACAAACCCCTCTCCCTCCTAAAGGAATAACAGATAAACGGAATCCGAAGGCGTTGAAACGGCAAAACTGAAAATATTGCAGGCTTGGTGAACATGTTCATGGGCGGTATTTTTAAGAGCAAGATTGTCTGCACTATATAAATATCTGAATTACATTTGAACAATGATTATGCATGACCTTTATAAATTTATCATTATCAACGGATAAATTTCAAATTTCACAAGTGGGTGATAATTCAGTTTTGTAACTGGAATACCTTTCCTAGTTAAACCATTTTGATAGTTCGTCTTTTTATTGTTCCAAAGGATAGACAAAGGCATTAGGTAATTTCCCAAAGGATCAATTAATTCATCGAATTGGTTCTGTACTGTAAAAGTGTCATTGCAGATGTGTTTTAAAGTGTAAGAAATAGATCCTGTCACTAGATCTCCCGAAAGAAGTATTGTATTCACGAAATCTTTAATCAGATCTTTATATACCGTTCAAATTAAGAACAAAAATACACTTTCTTATTCCTATATATTACAGTCTATTGTTAATATTCAGTCAGGGAAATACAGAAATATAATAGTTTATAATGATTTTCATTATATAACCTATTATAATGGATAGATTTATTAGTTTTGTTGTTTGTTATTATTGTTATGTCATAGCTTTTTAAAGACAAAAACTAGTGACATTCCAAAAGTGACATGCTCACAATGTTGTTGGTAGTTTATATGTTCAATTACTAAAATCACTTATGTTAATCTTTGTGTATACATGTCCAGCTTTCAACTAACAATATTTTAAAACTTTAATATTATTTCTTGTGAGGCTGGAGCATTTACGTAATTATAATTGCAAAAAAGGAGATTCAAATTATAAACGGAAATCTCTTATAAACCCATTTTATATATAGCACGCTAATTGTGTGTAAACGATTTTTTAACAGGTCAAATTCATTCAAAGTTCAAGTTATATCAAAATTTAAAATGTAAAATCTGTGCTTTCAATTTTGTAGACTGAGCCTAATTAAACTACGCGGAAGTGCAGGCTGATCAAAAAATAAAAAAAAAAGTTACCAGGAGTTTGTATTATACTAATTCACTTTGTGCTTTATATTGTAGCCTATACTATTATTATTTCAATCTATTAATTTAAAGGTTTTTTCCAATTATTTGATCATGAGTCATCTCAATAAAGCTAATAGCTCATTTGTTTTAATGACGAAATATCAAAAACGTAAAGTCCTTATCTATCACATTCACTTCATAAATCGTACAACATCAAACAACCAATATAACAATATTCATATTTAAATAATTCAAAATTAACTGTTGAAAAACAATTTCTTGACTTCTCTCAAAGGTTATATTTATAGCGCATTAATATGAATACCTATTGTTGAAGTGATGACTTCATTACCTTGATTTAAGTAATATTGAATCAAGAACGTATGATGTAACGCAATGATGTGTGTGTACTAAGAAGTTACAGCTACCTAGTGACAAATAACATGTTGTTAAAATTGTTATGATTTCTGGACAGTAAACATTAATAGGTTCTTTTCAAAGATAATAATTGATGTCTTAAGAAATTCGTTTAACACAGTACACTATACGTTATAATCGAAACAAATGCATTATGAAATGCAATGAAATGTTACTTTGAGTTCTATTACTGTAATATATACATGTATTAATAGCTCTTTTATCAGAAATATGCCAACATCAGATGAGTGTAGCCTAATATACAGTTTATGCTGATATTAGATGATAGACTTCCATCGATGTTCGATGAGTTATAGAAGAATATTTTCCCTAGAGATATCATACGACAGTTGTAACAAATGGAAGCATTTGTTTCTGACATAAGAACAACAAAACATATTGCACAATCGATCTTGACAAATAAAATAGAATTTCAATTTTCTAAACGTAAGATGGTAACTTTCCGAGTATGATAAAGTACCAACGTGAATAATAATAAAATAATGTTAAGATAAGACAATGCTTATGTTCAACATTTTAAGAAGCGACTTATTACAGACATCGTTGTCCGCACTAAAAAACATTTCTTTGATTTGATCATTGAGTTAAATTATGACGCTTCAACCAAAAATAAAGTTGATATATAGTTGTTTGTATAAATAACAACAGAAATGAAAACATGTCAAAAAGTCAACTGCACAGATTAAAACACATACATATTTGAGTACAAAGATAATACTATACTCTTTATGAGGATATATAGTTTTACGTTGAACTAAAATGTTAACTATTATCATTTACATCTCTGTTGATACTTTTTTGTAATGCTACTTTTATTGGAAACACAACGTGTTTATAAATTTTATTGTTGCATTTAGTCAAAATTGGTAGTTCTCGTATTTATTTGTGAACTTTTCAGGTCGACATCATCATATTTTACATACTTATAAAATGCAGCCTTATGGTATGAGACATTCCGGACAATATTGTGTAATAACGTCAGTTTTCGTGATATTCCGTCAACACTTTTACCAAACATTTCCGAATGTTTCTCGTTCCAAATTGCGTTGAACGGACTATACATAAACGGGAAGCCATTACGTCATTCTATTTTTTATTGTGTGAATTGTAAAAAAATGTAAAACTATTGTTCTGCAGCTATGATCGACAGTTTTTGTGGTGCAAAAAAAAATCAACCTATTGTCAACATTAAATATCCATCTATAACACTGGAAAATCTTCAGCACATCGAAATACTCGTAGAAAAGCAGTCTGGTAGTTTTGATGAATGTGTTACTGAAAAGTCAGTAAAAAGTGCAGCACAAGATGCACTCAAGGGAACTTACTAACGCAGTAGGTTAATGCAAAGAAGAAAAAAGATATATTGACATTTTGTCAACATTTTTTCTTTAAATATTCAACATTTAACATAACAGTTACTGTTTACTTTCTTTCATTTCTTTAAGAACGCCCAATGCGGCAACATTGAGCCTGTTTATTGACGGCATTGTGTTTTTGCTAAAGACTTTCTTTAATGACTCTTCTTATCTATTTTCGTAGATTCTTTGCCATTGTTCAAGTATATTAATCTTAGCAGAAATTGATACAAACAGACGGATGTTGTACGCAATGATGAAACTAATGTAAAATGTTGACCCCGCTTGTTTCTTTAATGTTGTAAATGATATAAGATATTTTAGGCTTGTTAAAGTTGTCTTATAAAATTTAGCTTTTGAATTATAAAGTTGCCACAGTATTTTTGTTACATGAACCCGAAAACATTCTTTTTAATACATTAGTAAAAAAATGCAACAAATTGGTTCCATTCATTCTGAGATGGTACCTGATTTTATTTGATGATTGTCATACTTTTAAAGTGAACGCGCCATATTTAAATACAGTTGAATAAATGATGCTTTTGGCATGGTCATACGTCATAAAGCGTGTGTCGTGGAACTGCTCTGGAGATGAATAACTTCAAGCACCTAGTGATTAATAATTAAAATTGCTTATCATTTACAAGTATAAAATGTATATGTTCGACAAACATACAGTTTATCTTTGATTAAGCAATAAGGTTTACATAAGACTCAAAGCGTTTGATATTTTTACGATCCATTTATTTGCTGTAATTTCGCTAATGGTTGACAAGGACACTGTTTAAAAAACAATTATCTAGTCACTCAAATACATTAACCCAGAAACACAGAGCGTTCATAACTGTCGATATTGCATTTAAGATAACACTGGGTTACGTTTGATGTAAATATTGACAAATTAAGCCATAATTACACCAAACTGCTTGCTACTTTTTAGTGTGTATTCGTCTTAACTAGATTACAAGTTTTCTAAATGATTTTACTATGTGAATAAATAAGAATATATCCAATCAAACAGGTATAAAACACGCGAATTGATTTATAATGTCATTCTTTGAGAATTATAATGTCCATGTATAGGGTCTTACAAGAACAACACATTTTTGTTTTACTGCAATCATCCGTAAGTTTCCTTGTTTCTAAACTGATTTACTTGTATACTTAAGTAATTATAGAAACAGTGCTTTCTAGGAGAAGAAGAGTTTATAAGCCTTTAATCGGCGTCGACACTGATAATAACTATTTTCTTACAATGTTAGTCTCTGTAATTAAAACAAATTAGAACAAAAAACATTCATTTTCAGCGTCATCGAATCCGATTGTGTGAATTCAGCTTCGTTTTTGTGTTGCGTCTACATATACTTGCGCTTATCTTACTGGTTTCATGTTGACTGACTTTTTTAGCGTGAGCACTTCTTTGCATAAAAAAGGCGTTTGTATTTTCAACTTCAATGGTTTTGGAAGAGTTATTTCCCTTTAATATTTGTTTTGTCCTGACTACTTCTCTTATACTACTATATAATCTTTAATTACATGTTACAGTACTAGGAATGATCAGTACCTTGACTTTTAGTATAATTATATTAAATGGCAATAATTTTTTCGGTTGGATGATTCATGGCTGCTACAAAGTAGCCGCCTGGCGTGGGTTCGATCCCCGGGAGATGCTATGGTAGTTTAGCGCGGAGGAAGGTTGTCTAGTACTGGTGTAACTCTCCAGGAACGATGGTTAGGAAACTACCCGCCTATATGACTGACATACTGTTGGGAAAAGGCGTAAAATGAAACAAACAAACAAAGTAGCCGCGAAATATACGAATCATACTGGCTAATTATCCTTCAATTTACTACTTATTTGGCTGCCATTGATCAATGATATACCTTACTATTTTAGACTTCATACAATATAGAGCAAGTGCATATCGTACCCAAAATATCCTCGTTTTCATTTAAGTCCAATATATCTATGTAGCATACAGACTCAATTTTACCGAAAATGTAGTTATCATGCATTCTTTTTTTATTTTACCTTTATAAGTTGACTAATTAGACCGAGTCTGAAGCCTTTATAGTTATTCAAGGTTATGCGGTCTTTTTAAGTTTTTAATTATGTTTTCGTTCTTTCTTCTGTTTTTGTTTTATAATAAATAACATGTTATCTAATACAATCGAATTACTGTAGTTATCAAAACTGCAAAGACATACGTTATAGAATTTTAATGACATTTTAATGCATAAGTCCATATAATTTATGTTTATTCTTTTTATATCTTATATATATCTTACGTTAATTACGATTGAAGCCAATCAAAGCCGAATATATTAAAAGTTATGGAAATTTGCATTAAATGATATCGAATTATGAATAACTATAACAATAAACTATAATCTTAATAATAATAATTTGATTAATAATCTTCCAAACATTCTGCTGATGGGTATTTTTAAGACAATTAGTTGCGAAACGCAAAAAGCAAGTTCAAACTAGTATAGGTAGAAAATGGCATGAGTTGTAGAATTAAAGGGTATTATTGAATTTATTTAACTGCCAATCCAATACCTTTAACTTTGAGCAAAAAAAATCATAATTAAAATCAGTGCTCTTATTATCGATTAAGGTGAAAAAATCTATTTTAATTAAACTATTATGGTTTTTGCTACCAGATGAAGCCATTCATTTTGTTTCCGTTATTTTGCGTTGAAACATATTAATCAGTATTTGCATGTAAAGAGATATACATCTGAAACTTGTTTGCAGATGTATAACAAAGAGTTCATTCTTTTGAGAAATACAATATTAATGATGGGCATTACTGTTCTCACACAATCATAAGGACATTGTTTTCCCTTTTTGTGATACATGTTTCTAAATATGCATTTCGTAATTTCCCAAATGAACAATTCGTTCATACAATTGGTTCTATGCAGTACTGTTCAAGTTACATCTTAAAACAAAAAAGTCACATGTGTTTTTATTGACGTATAAAAACATAAATGGAGTAAGAAACAAACCACTTGGAGGTTATAGAATGTAGCGTTGAATTGTCACTTTTCTTCATGTTACCATCTTTAGACAAATGTAAAAATATATATTTTAATATTCGAAATGCTTGATACGTTCTCATGATATTTTCAGGTTTACTCTGAGAAGTCATAAAACAGTCATTTGCACTTTTACAATTTATAAGTAAGTAAAATTTTTCTTCATTTTCCTGAAGACAAAATTATGATAATAAAAATGTAAAAACATATAGATGAAGTAAATAACATGAAATATATTTCCGTATGTGTCTTGATTTGTATGAACGTGCTTTTTGTGCATTAATCACTTACGTGTATTTATGCTACAGAGCTATTGGGTTTTCCTTTAATATTTACATTTTTTATCATACTGTGCAATGCTGGTCATCAAGACTATTAGTATACATTTATCACTTACGGGTATTTATGCTAGAGAGCTATTTGGTTTTTCATGTTTATACTTTATTATCAAGATCAGTTCGATTAGGACAACCAGAGTGCAAATTGCTAACTTTCTTGTACATGTAAAGAAGCAAGTTTAAAGTGAAAATGTTATGTATATTAAATACAAACATGGATATATAATTGTTACCATTTTACACATACTCTTAGAGATAGTCATTACGAAGTGACTTTTTAAGAAACACTTTTCAAAATTAATATAATTGCTTGAGTTGTTTATAAAAAGGGAAAATGGTCAGTACTTAAGTTTTAACATTTAGGATTTGGTCCTTCCCATGAATCATATAATATTTCATGTACGCAAATGTCCTATGCTTTTTTAAATGTTGTAAAATTTGTTAAATTAGAATAAGAAGCTAATTTAAAAATGTATTTTTATATACAATATACATGTATAATGTTTAAATGTAATGGATCCTCGTAGTTTTATATTTAGGACATGTTTCCATTATACTAAGTTGAACATTTTCATCTTTTTATACCATTAGAAGGTAGTGTTTATAGTTGTTTTTGACCTGATGTATCTTCAGTTGGTTGCAGTAATAATCGCAGGAAATCAATCAATTACAAAAAGTACCACAGAGTTAAAGTTTATCTTTAAGTTGTCCTTGATGGTTGCTTTTCTTTCGGGAAATGTATATCATTCATCCATGAAGTTTCCTTAATGTATGTTTTTAAAAGAAAGTAATTTATCGAAATATCAAATCAAATATTTAAGCTTTTCATTTTTACGCAAAACGTAACAAAAGCTAATCTGTCAATTTGGTTATTTTTTGTTAACCTTTAAAATGTATTAATTCAACATGCAATTATTTCCTTTTCTGATACAAGAGTGTAAATATCAAAAGAATGATTTTTTCAACAATGGAAGTCACTATCGAAATTTTCTCTTTTAATTCTAGATTCTACTGATTCTAGTTAATCTGATTATATATTTTGTAAAGGATAGGTATTGGAATTAAGTGATTTCCCAATAGATCAATTAGACCGTCAAATTAGTTTTGTTATGTAAAATCATGCAATTGTGAACGTGTTTTAAAGTGTTAGAGATAGTTTCTGTCATTCGCTCACCTAGATGAAGTATTGTATTTTACAAAATCTTTTATCAGCGTTGTATATACTAAACGATTTGGGACACAATCCCTTATATTGTAGTTTCTTAAACAAAGTCGAGTGACTACGCTTACTACGTAAATTACGTAAATATAATATTAAAATTACTTATTATTATTACTAAGTAATGCATCCAAGATGTTTTTTAATTGATATTCGTATGACATAATAATTTGCCTTCATTTTTTTTACCGCCTCCGTGGTCGAGAGTTTAGAGTCGATGACTTCTAGTCCAGTTGCCTCTCTGGCGAGGGTTCGATCCCCGGGAGATGCTTTGGTAGTTTAGCGCGGAGGAAGGAAGTCTAGTACTGGTGTAACTCTCCAGGAACGATTGTTAGGAAACTACCCGCCTATATGACTGAAATACTGTTAGAAAAAGGCGTAAAATGAAACAAACAAACAAACAAAACAAATTTAATATTATATTCTATTGGCCGAGTACACAGATGTCAAACCTAAATTGGATAAGGCGCTAGCCGAGATTGATACAGGTGTTGCAGCTGTGTACAACTCCAATATATCTTCTCTCACACATGTATTGAATAGACACGCTCATAAAATCAACACAATTGAAAATAATTTCAGCTGTTCTTTACAGCAATTTATGACACTAAACACTTTCATAGTCATTATGTAACAGAAGCACTCTTATAGTCAGTCGATTTGTAAGACATTTTCTAAGTTCAGGACAACAGTGTATAGTAATACTAATGGTACTATATTTATTTAAATTAAATGTGCTTAGTACATAAAGAAATGTGTTGTCAATGTCAATACAGTTCAGGAGTATTGATATAGTAAAACACATTAAAAGATGCCTTTCTGGCATTGATTTTAATAACTGTTAACATTCTGACCATTTCCTTACACAATGAAGAATAAACAAAATTACTTTTTAAATAACGACTCTATAATATTTTTTATAAAATAACTGCCATTAATACACATACTGTTTATAAAATAGTATATCAAAACAAATAAAAATTTCCTCTTTTCCTCCTAGTGTATCGTAGTAAATATTTCCAGTTAACAGTAAAAGGAAGGCGTTATTGAACTTAATATTTTGTATAGGAAATTTGAACTCGTTCCTTAACACCCCTCCTTTTTGTTAATCTTGCTGTTTGATTGTTGTTTTTTTTTCTATACCAAATGAAAGTTCAATGACATTAATTCGTTCACAATCGATTACAACTTTAATTACCAAATAAAGCGCGTAAGATAAATCATTAAACGTATATTTCCTTTGATAATATATGTTTAAAACCATCCAGATTGCTTTAAGTCTACCATTACCAGATAGGCAATTGATTTGAGATACTGTTATTATGACGTGATCTAATGTTCCCTTCATTCTAATAGTGTGATAAAAACAAGCACAGCGGAAGTGGAACAATACAAAATGGTACGCAAAACAATGGACAAAACTTTTATTTATTACTGAATATAACGTTTGACCAAAATACAATTAATATTTGGATGAAAATGAAAGCATACAACACGTAAGGACTGGTACTAAACTGATTAATACTTTTTTTTGATATTTATAAATTAAAAGAGGATAGCAATATATGATTAAAGTGATATTATGATCATCCAAGGGTATATAGTGAGTGAACAGATGAAAGTCAAAATAAGTTTACATGTGTTAAATCCTTTTAATTTCAAAATTTACTTTGCATGAACGATAAATAACTCACATGGCACTAGGACATTTCTGTAAATATTCAAAGGAATATCAATGTAGCGTACATTTTATAAAAAGTAAGGCAGTATTTTTTATATTTTAGGCGGATTAACATTATATCCTTAACATTTTCCAAGCATTGTGACAGTCAAGCTTTGAAAATATACTATTATAGTGAAATTCAGGTCAACTTGAAAATGGGAAATCTCACTTTAAATGTAATAATTGACTGACTTGATCGTTCTTATTATTGTTACTAGGACCTTGTATAATGCTAACTTCCATCTGCAAATATACCTTATTAATTAGGTAAATAATTAGCGAGTTGTTATTTTAATATTTCTGTAATGTCTTCTGTATATTGGATTTATTTATTCTTGCGATTTTAGCGTTAACGATATAATAAAATATACATATATGCATTTTAATGCTTATGCAGAAATAAATACAATATCAGGACAATATGGGTTATAAGGTTTTTAAATCAACTTACACTATATCTTTTACCACTGAATCAAATCAAATGCTACTTTTTGGCAATAGGAATGTGTATATAAAGCATCTATATCATCACCAAAGAAATGCACATTCAAACTATATGTTTAGTAATATTTGTAATTGTAATCTTCTTGTTATAGGATGATTTGTCTCGGGTCTTTTCGTGATCTTACTTGTTAAATATATAGATTTATGATTTTTATGACATAAAATGTCAATTCCATTTATATTTTCGAATAATTATCATCCTTTACTAAGTTAGTTAAACTCTTTTTGTTGTTTGCACAATTTAAGTGTAAAACAAAACTGTTTTATTTTTATATTTTCGTGAGTCCTATTACATGTACACTTTCATCCTGAATAGCTCAACATCAGAGGATTGTTGCCATATTTACAGATTCTGCTGATCTTAGATGATAGAGAGGCTTTCATTGATGATCAGTGGGCTATAGATTAGAATATTTCCCCTGGAAATAATTACGACAGTTGCTATGAATGGAAGCATTTAGAGATGACAAAGCAAATAAAGTTCCTGTTGTGGCAAAAATTATCTTAACAGAACATAATACAGACTTCCCCAAATATGATAAAAACCAAAAAGTCACAGTAATAAATAAAAGGTTTTACAATACAATAACATAAACTCTTATTGATAGATAAGGCATTATTTGCATTTACGAAGCAAATAGATGCATTAGGTATTATTTAAATGTACTGTATAGGAATGTTATCAAATTTACAAAGTAATTCGCAGCATACATTATTATGATTAAAAGATTGAACTAAAAATCAATATTTTTACTTTTGGGATAGTTTGGCTTTCAGTAGGAAAACAATAAGATACGACAATATACACGTATCACTATCATCCAATGCAAATGAGAATAGTTCTAAATACATTATATGTTTGCAATTCATTTAATTTTCACTAATATCAATTTGATGTACCATTTCGAAAATATTTTATTCAAAAAACAAAAAGGGTTTGCTGTTTATTTTCATAATGATTTCTGGCAGTGATTAAAAGTCAATAACAAAACCACGGTGTTAGATAATAATTAGATCACAGTTAATGCAATTTATTGTAGATATATTATCAGTTTTGGTCATTTTCAGTCATAATAGCAAACAATTTATTATGTGATAACCGAAAAAAAACTTTTTTACTGCCATTCGATCTGATTTAATTTTCAATAATTATTGGAATTGAAATATTGTTAAAATATAAGGACGTTGCGCTTATTCTTAATACTAAAGTGCAAACTGTTTTATCTATCCTTAAACCAGAATAACTTTGAAAAAAGAAACATGGATGTACACGTGAAAAAGGTTCCAACTATTACATTAAGCTGAAAATACGTGACTTCGCTTATTAAAGCTTTTTTAAAAATGTTTGGTGTGTTCACAAGCTATTACCTTGCATGTCGAGTACATCTAGGTTATAAAGTAAAATCGTAGTTACTAGGTTGTTTATCAAACGATAAGCAACTCGTTTTTAACAAAACGATTATTGTAAAATATGATTCTATCTACATGACGTCATCTGATATCATTGAAATTATTTTATCTTCAACTGAAACAGACGTATTTCCCTACACGCGCAGCATCAAATTGTTCTTATCTGTCTAGGAGAATGAATGAATAGGGATTTAAGCAGGAGATATACACCTACAATAAATTCTTGACAGATTTCCAAAACTTCTTATCAAGGAGTATAAAACTATAGGCTACCGTTTCTAAACTTAGCTCTTCTTGGCTCAATGTTTTGTTAGGTTATGATATAATATTAGTTGAATTAATTATAGGCAACTAGTTAAAACTCTTTTTATTTTATCATCCTTTAAAAAAACAATTTGTTTCTTTTTACAACGTTTTCTCTATAATGCATAAATACTTTTGTGATTGATATAAAAAAAATGTATGGATAAGGAAACATGTAAGCAATTGTTAACGGTAGATACCTATCAACATAGTGGCCATATGCTCGAGTTCTGCTATGGTAATTTTATTTATTGCTCAATCATTACTGTGCCTTTTTCATGGTTAGTTCCAGTAAATATTTTTAAAGTGGTTCATGTAAGAGTTTTGGAGAGTAATTGCAGTTAAAGCCGATGCTAAGAACACGAGTGTAATTGCACTTTAACATTGTCTGTCCATTTTAATTTTTTGAATTGACTGGGTTAGATAGATATCATTTCTAGTTTTGTTTTACCAGGTAAGTCGAGGCATAAAGCTTTCATTTTCAAAGCAGATTTTTTTCCAAGCGCCTATTTGTCGGAGGACGATAACGTCAAGTGCAATGTTCTATCTCGGCACCGACCTGTGTCATCTTCATTGAAAGTTTAACACTATGACTTCAATGGAAGCAACTAAAAAATAATCAGATATTAAACAAATTCCAGATCAGTCTGGATCGTTTCTTATGTGATTGCCTTTTGTATTTTTCATTTTAGAAGGCAATTAAATGCGTGACATACAAACATATTATCTTAAAGTGTATAAATCTATATCTTATGAAACTTTTTTTATAAAATTAATTAACAGTAAAATTATAATGGTTCCATTATAATATGGCTGATTTCCAAAAATGTTGTGACATAGAATGTCTCTATTATAATAGTATTATTTAACAAACATGAATATTGTACGCAAACTGGATAATATGTTCCGGAGCAAAATATTATTTCGCTATTTTATGTCTAGGATTTTATCCGTTTTGCAATTATTTTGTCAAGCGCCACTCGCTTTAAGACAATTAATTACCATTTTTATTTCATACCAGCATTTTGGCAGTATTCTTATTAAAATTCGAAACAATGATTTTTGCATCAGACATATAGCTTTATACACTTTAAACATCTTTGCTAGGAAATTGAATCCGTACCCTTGAAGAATTTCTGGCATAATATCATGTATTTGAATGAGTCATAATCAAACTCAATTTGTTTTGAACATTGATTTTACAGACAGACAGACAGACAGACAGACATATACTTTTATTTACAATCAGATTCTACAGTACATAATACATGAGAACAACATGATTTAATCACTTAGACAAAAATAGAATATATATACACATGGCAGTTTGCATGCAGATTATGGTATGAATATAAATTGTGGAAAGGGTATTTACTAAAATTAATTATCAGTATTATTTTATCAACAAAGGGGACAGTTTAAAATTGTATACTTATATTTGATGGTCATCAAATCTTAAATTGTACATCACTTTAGCGTTTATATAGCAATTTACGTAGTACACATTCACAAGTGTGGCACTGCAAAGTGGGTGTTTACAGTTCAGTAATTGGAGATCTCGTGCGACTTGTGAATGTGTACAGAAAACTATAAGCGCTATAGTGCTAGTGTGCCGCTTGTTATTCTTTATTAAACGTTTTAAAAAAATCTTCATATATTTTCCCTTTGTTTACTTTGTAAATATCAAATAAAAGTCACATATATATGTTGATCAATATCAAAATTTCTTTTTTTTTTAAATTTTATATGCAACTGATTCAAGTCAATCCGTTCAAATATGTTTATGTTTAAATTTGTTTAGATATGTATAGACATTATGTGATTTCCCAAAAGATGCATTAATCCATCGAATTAGTTCTGTACTGTAAAATAATGCCATTATGGATGTGATTTAAAGTGTAAGAAATTGCTTCTGTCATTCGTTCTTCTAAATGAAATACTGTATTTACAAACCCTTTAATCAACGTTATATATACAAAACAATTCGGTATATACCAAACAATTCACTCACAATCTATAATAATTATCTTTACTTTTCCTTTGTGTGCATTTTGTTATATAAATTATGTTTTATCACGATTAATAATACAAAACAGTTTTTTTTTCACTATTGATATTGTTTTGAAATGACATTTTCGACTATAACGTTTTTGCACAAATTTCAGTTGTAAGTAATTTAATATTGTTTTAGTTCAGTGTATTCAATTAAGTATATAAATTCAAAGATACTTTTTAGGTATATGTAAATACAAATTATCGTTTTTAAGTTATTTTTTAAGGTCTCTCTTGATTTGTCAAATTGAAGTTTTGTTAAAATGGACGTATTATATAACATGGCATATAACCTCTACATTATATCATTATCCAAGTATATGTACACACATAGAGAAAAATTGTTGGATATCTTTAAATAGTGAGAACATGATACATGTATTCTTGTAATACTTGTAATAAATGTATGTAATACAAATGTAAAGAATGATATAGTTTATTGACATTTATAATTAAATGTTGGTTAGGAAATGTGAACTCGTTTCTTGATTTTTGTATTAAATATCTTGCTGGTGAATTGTCATTCTCCACTTAATGACATTTTTGACATTTTTTCAATTTTGATTATATTTTTTCTTTAATTAGAATATAAATGGCGTCAGAAAAATGTATTGAATCTCCTCAAATTGCACAGGTTTAAAGCATTTTGGACTGCTTTAAAGTAGTATCAAGTATCTACCATAATAATAAATTCAATTGATTTCAGAACGTATTATTATGAAGCAATCAAACATGCCCTACTTCATTATATTTAATAATAGCAAGCACATCGGAAGTAGAAATATAAAACACAAAGATATGTTAAACAATGGACAAGATTATAATCTGTAAATCACTGAGTCCGGTCTAAATGTAGTTCATTCTTTTGAAGAACTTTACAACATTTCAAAACCATGAAAAATGTAAGGCTTGCAATGATTATAGGTATATTATTATATTTTAACACAGGAGCCATATATGAAACTATGTGGGGGTTTTTACCAGATATTCTTGAAAATCATATATACATATAGGTAGACATAGTGGTAATGGGAAGCTTGTATTATGGTAACTTACCTCGGACAGTATATTCCATGCATTCGATATCTGATTTACGTGACTTTTTCCTTCAGATTTTGGTAGTTTCTGCAGCAGTGTATTGGATTAATGGCAACCAAACATTTCTCGTCGCTATTTATTGTGATAATGAGACAATATTCGAAACAATAATATGCATCTTTATTTGTATGTAAATGTGGATAACATTTAATGTAAAATATGTGATAACCCTATAACAAATGAGTTATCTTTGATTACTAACTCGAATCAGATGTCAAATTAATTATTTTATTTTTAAAAGAAGGCTTAGTGTTTGTTTTCAAAATGTCATATATGCTATGTGTATGTTTATATGTACGGTTACAGCATCAGTTTTTATTATAAGCACGAACAACTATATAATACATATTCAGATTGTATATCTTGCAATATAATTAACCTCACTGATATTTTTAACAGAGATTTCCGTACATAAATAAATATATACTCTGATCATAAAATGCTAACATCCGTTGATATTTGAGAAAGTTATCATTTTTACACACTCATTTGTTTTTATAACAAATTTAGAATTAAACATTACTTTTTTGTTTTGTTTTATCATAAGCATATATTTGTGTGTTCCATTCCACTTTCATCCTTAATATTAGAGCAGCACATGATAATAGCCATATTTACAGATTCTGCTGATTTTAGATGATAGAGAGTCTTTCATTGATGATCAATGGGCTAAAGATTAGAATATTTCCCCTGGAGATAATTAGGACAGTTGTTATGAATGAATGCATTTGCAGATGACAAAAAATCCTGCAAGATTGTTCTTAATATAATACAGACGTCCTATAACATGTTACGATAAATAGGTAGGGTAATAAATAAGAAGTTCCTAAGCACAATATATAGTTAACAT
Organism: Ruditapes philippinarum; assembly: GCF_026571515.1. NCBI lineage: Eukaryota > Metazoa > Mollusca > Bivalvia > Venerida > Veneridae > Ruditapes > Ruditapes philippinarum. The sequence goes on from NW_026860231.1 coordinate 77,238, forward strand.
AAAATTGTATAGATGGATAAGGAATTATTTGCATAATAGAAACAATTAGGTGCATCAGATAGTATAAAGTTATCTAGGATAAAACTCTTTAAATCAGAGTTATAAAACAACATCATAGCGTACATAATTATGATTACTATAACCAAAGTGATAACATATACTATCCGGAATATTTGGATATTTTTAGTTAGGAATGATAGTTATCATAAAACGCAAATTCTGAAAGTTTCTTTTATAATGTAATAAATAACCAACTTCGGAAACTGTTTCAAAAATATGTAATCTAACAGAAAGCACATAACGTTTGTTAACTGTTTCTCAGCGTCTTAAGTAGCACATGCTAATTGTCCAAATACAAAAAAAAACATGAAAAATATATGTTATTACATTTAGCTTGAAATAAAGTATTTTATTTGACATTTTCGGTGTGTTCAATACTTGCTACTTTGCTTGTCTTGTTCGAAATCAACGTAGCAACATAACAGTCCCATAGCTATTAACCTAATTACAGTCTTCTCTTTAAAATTAATAAAAAAGTTGTAACGATTATTTCACAAATTATGATTCTATTTACATAACGCCATATAATATCATTGAATTTACTTTATCGTAAATCGGACCAGACGTATGTCTACTACGTGTACTACATGCGTAGGATCAACTGGGTCTTATCTGTCTAGAATATAGGTTGCAAAGGGATTTAGGCAGGAGATAGACACATATCATATGATCTAGACAGTTTTTTAAAACCACCTTATCAACTAACATAACACCCTTGGCTACCATTTCAAGATAAAATGTTTTAGACCAAACTTCATTTTGGCTGATTTTATTATGAATAATGGTGCAATTGTATAACATTCATTGCTTCAATTATATGCCATCAATGATATAACTTTACATTTTATTCTATTTCCGTGAACACTGAATTGTTGTGTTTTGTTGTTGTTTTTTGTGGAAGTTAAAAGGACATTTGTTCATGTTTTCTGAATATTAACATATTACAGTTGACTCCACTTATAACAAACTCGCTTATAACGAATTTTCGTTAAAAGCGAACTAAACCTGACATGCCCGGCCGATTCCTTCTTTATTAAATCACGTACGTTAATACGAGCTCGTATAACGAATTTTCGGCTATAACGAACCATTTTTAAGCCCCAAATGACGGGGAACATGTAAATTTCCTCGATTATAACAAACTGTTATAATTGTAATATCAGGATGCGATCGATTAGGATCAGTACATGAATTGTATTTGTATTTCGCACCCTAAGTTGATTGCTGTAAATACCCGATAATTACATGTACCAAATAATCGATTTCTGTTTGTTTGCAATATTAACCAAACGATAATAAACAAATAGCAAAAGAATACAAATGGTAAGCACTTTATAGACAAGTACTACATGAATAAATACATGTACCATGTACATAATATATCGTTCAACTAAATGCCCCGCATTAATTAACCGCTGCAGTAAAATACCGGTTTTACCGGTAACCAGTGAAAAGTATTGCTTTTTCATGGCAAATTTTCCCATCCAAAAAAGTCAGCAAGCTGTTGCTATTTCGCTTTTAGCGAACTTCGAATATAACTAACGATATTCTAATATCCATTTGAGTTCTTTATAACCAGAGTCGACTGTACTTTGAGAGATTAAGGTGTATGCATTTCAGCAAAGTGATCACAGGTTCACGTTTTTACTTTGGTCATCAATTTGATTTATATTTATGAATATTTAAAGGAAATTAAACAGCTTTAAACTGCTGTCTCATATCTCTGAGCGCTACAGAAATTCGTTTCTGAACTAATAATTAACTTTTAGTCATTCAAGACTAAAGTAGTGCCAAAGGTCGTTAAGAAGTTGTTCATAAGTTTGAAATATTATGTCGATTGAATTACTGTTGTTTTATTTTTTTGGTGTATTTGATTTCTACAATTGACAGTTTTATTTTTTGTTTGTTTTTACACTTTTATTTTATCTTTGATTCTGTCTCAAAAAAAAAAATATCCAGAATATAAGTGTTTGAAATAATGTATCGCATGTCTGGTAATTGAAGTATTGAAATTTTTTTTATAAATAAATGGGTTCTCACCGGCTTAAAAACAAGTGATATATTAGTGTCTGACATCTGAAAGAATTCGGCACACATATCGCTATCTTATTCTTTTGATGTCACAAATAAATGAAAAAAAATGTTATGCCATAAAATATTGTGCAGACATACAAAAGAGCATGGAGACATATATTTGTTAAATTTCCCTTAAGACTTAATTATTGCAGTTGTATTTGTTTGATATAGCAGCTACAAAGGTCACAGTCATTAGATGGATTTACATGCAGCAATTTATATAACAGATACATATATAAGGCACTTAAAAATTATTACTTTTATGTATTTATAATAAGTTATATAAGTTATATTTTATATTTTTCTTTGTCATAGCATATTTTGCAATTTTGACATTTATATTTTGTAGATTTAGAACACAGGCTCTGAACAAATTAGTTTGTGTGATTAAGTCAAGAGTAATAAGACAAAGGCTTTGCTTATATACACACTTTAAGTAGTTCATATAATAAAACGTCTTACAAAACGTAATCAATAAGTAATTTGAAAAATTTCGTAAATTTCGGTTTCTGACATTATTTCCATGTATGAATTTAATAAACTTTTAAATTGTATATATGCATTGTACTGTATAAGCCATTCAATGCTTACCTGTCTTTTTCAAACTAGAAAGTAAGTTATATTTAAGTGATAAATATTGTTATGAAGTTGGAAAATATAATACTCGTTTGCATTTGATAATTATTATTCAATTTCCCCGCAACGAAATTCATTATTATATGGTAGGATCGAGAATTTGTACTTTGGCCAACAACATTATTTATTCATATATGACCATGTTATGATAAATGTAATCATATCCCTACATTCTTATGTTGGCATTTCCTTTTTTGATTTTGCCATTTCAAAAAAATGTTTTGAAAATTTTATAGTATGAACGTAAATAAAGTAAAACAAAATACAACACCATAAATAAAGTAAAAATAATTTATTTCAAAATCAAAAAATAGCACCATTTTGATAATTTATATGCATAAATAACTACGGATTACAAAGCAATGGTTCTATATCAAAGAATACTAGCTAAGCTACAGCAGAAGAAATAGATACCTCTAGATGAAATAATAGTTCACATTAATAACAGATTGAAACAAACGTACACAATTGTGAGTTAAAGAAATGTTCACACGCACAAGAAGATTTATATGAATTATCTTATTACATGCATAAAATTGTTCCCAATATTTATATAATATACATTCGTCAAATAAGCACTTAAGCATTGCTTGTCAGACAGAACAAAAATGTTCCACACAATTTAAATCAAAACGTGCATTTTCAATTACATTTATCATTTTTTCTTTTATATTCTTAATACTAAATATAGGTTTCAACATGTCTTGTAAGTTGCATATCCAATATTGTCGTAATACTAACATCTTGTTCCTAACAAGAATTAAGGGACAATTATCTTAAACACATATAATGCAAGTTAATGACACATCTTACAAATATAAACGACAATGAAGGAGAAATACATTCACCCTGCTTCATCATTTGGAATTTATTTGATGACATTCGGCTCCAACATTCAGCTCAGAGCATGTAATACATCTCTTAAAATAAAACTCCATGTTCGTTTCTAGAATTACACTCTGGAACGTTGACAGTGTTCAACATGATGTTAACATTTGCAATCCATTAATCATATCATATTTTTCATATTGGCTGCTTTCCTGACCATTCCAGATGTTTTTCTTTAGCTGTCGGAAAAGGTACTTGTCACGTGAATATCAAATCTTTCATTTTCACCAAGTTATCATTATGGTTGCCAGACTTTCTACTCATTTCAATGCTGGTCGGTAAGAACACACCGGTTTTATTCATTTTTTCATCCTTATTTTACTATTCACTGTAAAATTAAAAATTATCAAATTACGTTTACAATAATTATCAATATCGAAAACATACGCTAGTATGATTAATATCAAATTGTTTTAACATGTTTGTATACTAGATAATTAGCAGATAGTTATATGTATAAATGTGTTACTATTAAGCCTAAGTCTGTAGTCTAGAAACAGGACATCGTTATTAAATATATTAATATAGTGAAGAAATTTAAAGTGTCCATGTTCATGTATCTTTGAATAGCTTAACACATAGTACCCGTAATTATTGCAAAACGTCTGTATATACAAATGTTTACGTACATTGGTAATGCATGTCCTGTTCCATTGAACATCCTCGCTTCTGTAACAATAAATATGAATATGTATATGTTACAGTAAAGAACAAGATAATTAGCGAATTTAGAAAGTTTAATTGCAAAACAAATACTATTGAGTCAACATATCTACCTCACGTCATTTTCGTGAGATTTCTTTCTTTTGTGTCTGTCATGAACACATTCAAATATACTAGAAATGTGATTTTAGTTATATGTTTTTAATTCCGTTGCTCTCAGGGTGGGTAATAACGTAACATTTCTTGGAGGTAATATTGTGTAACTAGCTACTATCGACAGTACGTGTGACTTACAAGATATTTGCAAACCTTTTATTACATCTACCAACATTTGAATAAAGAACATTATTCCAGGAAATAGTTAATAATAATAACTTAAGGCTACTTTTCCGATTATGCTTCTACAATGTTGTCGATGCAGTAATATTTTGGCATAAATTATGTGATAACATTGTGTCAAAAATTTGTACAAGCATAACTTGTAAAGTACAGAAGTACCTGTTACACTAGAAAAATATGTAGTGACTGAAACGGAAATTATTTTCTTGAAGCATGATATAAATAAATCAATAAAAGTCATGAACAGATATACCGAGAAATAAGCATGCACTTTTTAAATCATGATCACTTCTATAGACATAGAATTATTGAGAAACGTTTGCAACAGTACACGCCCCAATAAAACACCGGGTTTAAACAAAGTTCATTATACAACGTATCACATCCTGAGATTGAGTACACAGTATTTAAGAAGAAACCACCCAACTAAAAAAGAGCAAAAACATAGAGAGAATAAAGAATCACTAAAGAACGCACAAAACGACAAAATTTAAAAAAAATCTGGCTCGATTTGATTGAGCCTGTTCGTGGTCGGTACTGGAAAAACAAGTTACCGTCCATGCCCTCTAACACCGGCTTAAGCAGTATTCAACATTTATGCATAAAATGATAAAACATTGAAACATCCGCAGATGTGTTCATACAGCAGTGATCATAGAACCTTCAATGTGACACGTTAGTGCCATTACATGAAAAGCGGCGTATGCTCCCCAAGTAAAATAAATGCCTGTGCCCTAAACGGGAAAATAATGGGCGGGACTAAACAAAATGGAATTTTGAAAGGGGATCATAAGTTTTGAACCCTGAATATCATAGATAAGATGTGAAAAAACCAACTTCAATTTAAATTGAAGAAACATATACATGTAGTACCCCTAACATAGAATACTGTCGTGCTGAATGCTCTTCAAAGACTGAGAAAAAATACGTACCTGATTGAATGAACCGTGCTACATATACTTTTTAGCAACATAGTAAAGCACAAGACAAATATAGTATACTTACAAAATTGATATTTGTTCTAACTGTACGTCGGTTTAAAGGCATTAATGGACGAATATTGTCAGCCATGAACGACTGAGGATTTTGTATATCTCTTTGACGTAAATTACGAAGTAACTCAAGCTGTAAAATATTTATTAAAATATTATTTCCATAAAATAATTGTACAATTAACACAATACAAATAATGCTTTTGTGAAGGTACACAAAATTAATATTAATGAATTGAATATCTGCATTGCTGTAAATAGTCGTCACGGCACGCTCATTGGTTGTTCGGGCATAATAAATTCAGAGATAAAATTTAACAAATGGGTGTTATATATTTTTTCGTTCATCCATGTTGGTGAAAAATCATGATAAGTATCTTAAATGTTTTTGTTTTTTCGCAAAAAAATGTCCGAACAGTGTAAAGTTAATTCTTTACTAATGTATCGATATCACTATATTTATTTTCTTTATTGTTTCTTTAAACATTTTAGGAAAATAACTTTTAATGGTAAACGTGTTAAAATTTGTTACAAATCTATGAAATTGCCCAAATGATACATCATATGAGCCGCGTCATGACAAAACCAACGTAATGAGCTTGCGACCAGCATAGATCCAGACCAGCATGCGCATACGCGCAGTCTGATCAGGATCCATGCTGCTCGCTTACAAAGCCTATAACAAGTAGAGAAACTGATAGCGAACAGCATGGATCCTGACCATGGAACCCATTATGTTGGTTTTGTCATGACGCGGCTCATATTTAACAAGTCATAACTACCTGTTCATGAGTTACTCCTATAGGTCTATTTAAAATCATCCAAGTAACAGTTTCATAGCAACCAGGCTGAGTAAACGAACCATCGTATGTTATATAATGTTCTTTGTTAGGTAGGAATGATAAGATGCTAAAATGTTTTAATCTTGCTCTTTGACCTGAAAAACAATTCATGGCTTTGTATTAAATTTGAAGCAAAACATTTTGAAAAATGGAAAATAAAATATTTAGAAAGCTTGTAAATTTGTAACATAAGTAAACACAATTATCATATAATTCTTTGCAATTCTATTTCTGTTTGCTTTAATTAAATAAATAGTATTATAAGGAAAAACGTGTTGTAAAGGAAAACGTCAACAGATTGGTGATATTGTTATAGTTAAACATATGCTTTGAAATTCAATGAAACTCAACATCCATATTCTTATATCACACAAATAGTGTCCCTCACAATCTATTTTGTATCTAGTATATTTTACAAGTGTTTTTAATGACGATAACAGATTGATTAGTACAGATTATACCATTATCATGTATACTGTTAAATCCTAAAATTTGAAAATGTAAACTTTCGTTTTCATCAATTGGCTTTTACCATTATTGTTGGATATTACCTTTATATAATACTATTCTACTCAGTTCTGATATAACATCAAAGTCTCTATTTCTATATTTTCCAACCTGCAAGAAATAAATTTTTTTTACAGTATTAGTTAAATTTTAACACGATTTTAAATAGTTAATATGTATAAATTACGTTTGAAAAGTAGATACAGGTAGAGAATAGAATCTTACTTGAGGGCAGGGGTTCTTTTACGCGATTTTGCGTACTACATATATATGCCAACATAAAGATACCTTCTTATGATCACTTGCAAATTTTATCTAGTTACACTATGAATTATTAACATATTATAACCATTAAACTTCCAAATGCATCTAAATAAAACCCACATTTATAAGCTTTTCAATTAATGACGCAATGTTAATATTTGTATCGATGCAATATAAATTTCCTTTAAGAAGAGTTTACTAGCATCTGATATCTTATGTTTTAATATATCTCATATAATTCTATAGCTTTATCTGACATAAACGGTTTAAGGGCGCGCCGTGGCCGAAAAATTAACCACTTGCCCCTCACCGCAGTGGGTTCTAAATTTGAGTAGGAATTTGGATTCTTTCACATGCGTCGGTGGTTTTACTCAGGTGCGCGTTGTTCCTGAAATGATGCACGGAATTCCTCCACCAGTAAAGATAAATAATTGCTATATGACTTATACGTAACCATTAAAAGAGCGTTTTAAACACCAATAATGTTAGCTGATATCTTAAAGATATACTATACTCAAATTAAGTTTTTGAAAATATTGATAATTGCTACACAGTCACTTTGTATGTATAAAATAAACATGTCTCGACTTCATTTAAAGAAGATATGTCATGTTTTTAACTCTACACACTATAGGTGGTCACAATATGAATATATAGTATTATTAAAAAAACTGGCAGTTTTTTAAGAAAAGACCAGCTTGACTTGACCAATAATAGGAAATACAGCTTCTAATACATAGTTTATTAATTTTTTTATTCAAATTAAACATATTCAGTAAGAATTTCATGTATTTCAATACATTTCTGCGATAAAAATATTTTACCCAAAGATGAGCATAGTAAATCTTTAATTTGGTTTCCTTTTGTTAACAAATATTACAAGTAGTTTGTTTTCTTCAACAACGCTTATCTTTAAAAATTTTACATCAATTAATGTTACAGTTTTATCATTTGATTGACTACTGAACAAGGGAAAAATGTGTACTCTTGTATTTTGTATGTGTTTTTATTCTTCGTCTTGGTGTGTACTTAAAATCTAAAATTACATACCTGTAAAAATGCTGCTATTATTGCTACCCCTCTAGGAGCCTTTTCTGCATGTGATAAATTTTTATAAACATCTGAATTGTAGGCTATTACTTGAACCTGTAAAATATTTAATTTGCAATGGTTAAACAAAAGAAAAACTTGCAAAATTTGTTCAAAGAAATGGTATACCGTAATGTTTTCTTTTATTTTATTTTTTCTTCTTCACAGCGTACAACTTTTAAGTCTGAAGATTATAATGACAACGAAACCTGATTATTGCTAGCTCAAATTATCCTTTTGAACTTAAAATTCCTTAATTTGAAACTAAAATAATAACTTAATGAAAAAAAAAATTCTATATAAAATTGATTTAAAGTTGAATACTATCAATGTTAAAGAAACAAATTCAAAATAATTCAAAAACACAAATGTAAAATGTAATATAAATAAGGATTTAGTTTGGTTCAAATTCATCTTTTGTTCCTATCATAACATTTAAAATCTAACAACAATGGCAAATTTTCTTATCAGTAATTACCTCTCCGTCAAACCATTGTTTATTGATGGAATGTTCAGAACCCATGCCGTCCCAACTCCCGAAATGGAATTTTATCTGTGATATTGTATATTTGTATGATAAAGGCCCAAGTGTTATGTTAACGGGTGCATACAAACTCGTCTCATTTGCTTCAAATGTCAAGTCCACGCCATTGTTGATTAGAGTGCCGCTCATCTTTTGGAAACAAAACATAATTATTGTAATGGCAGTTAATGCTATCGACGAACAAATTCATTTGAAAAGATAAGTCATCATTGCGTGTTTTGTGTACATCATACTTTAATATATATATAACTGAAAATAGAACAAATTCTGTTTGTTTGTCATTAAGAAATAGCAATTGAACATTTTTTTGGTTGTGACTTAATAATGAAAAGTCTTTTTTAAGCCGAGAATATCATTTTACAAGTTATGAATATTCATAACAATCAATAACAATTTAACTATCTCCTGTATGTAACATACTAAACTATTTCTGATAAAGAGTTTATTTCAAAGGCATAAACTTATCCTCACCATATCACCTTCAATTTCTATATGTTTCAAAGACGGATCAAACAGCAACGTGTTTGGTTCAATATCTATAGGCGACTGATTTTTACCCTTGCTGCACATGAACCACTCTCCGTTCATGGATCCCCACATAGATGGACCGGAAATGCCATCGTAGTTCCACCATATTGACCACAACGATGAACCTTGCACTGAAATACACAAATTGAACAATATTACGTTTTGTATTCATAGAAAAATGTTCTAATTAAGGAGTTAAAAATGTGGGGAAATTATTATGTTTTGACTTTCCATTTAAAAGCAAACATCTATACATTGCATTTTTTTAAAGGAGGGGTTTTCCATATGGACATGCTTTCGATCTTGAACAGTCACCCAATATTGAAGTAATCAACTAAAATGTGCGCTCTTCCCCGAAATGATTAATAGTATGATATGTTCTTGTGGTGTGTTTGTTGTTATGAATTATAATAAATGCCATTATGCTTACATTTATGACTGACATTTTTTTTTTTTTTTCGGGGGGGGGGGGGGTGGTTCGTTTGAATGTTTTTGTATATAGTTTCAAATATTTTCAGGTAAGATTTGTACTAGTTCTCCTGAGTAGTATGCGAATTTTAAAAGGGCAACACAATAAGATTACACCGCTATCGTTCTCCTGCAATTGGTGTATAGTTAACTGACAAAAAAATAAGAGTACGAACAATACTTGATAAGGTCTTTCATGTTATTTTCATTTATCATTTTGCAAATGTCTATGGATTTATTCAAATGATAAAGAATAATAGTCGGTATTAATACAAATCATTTATTTCAGTTTATATAAACACACAATGAAAACTTACTTGTACAAATGTTGATGGAATTTTATTAACAGATATTTAAAAATGTTTACTATATCGTCATACAGTACCACAATGCAGACAAACATGAAGCATGTCACAGTCGAACAGGTTTTGACATTTAAATAGTTTAAACGTAGTTTATTTCAAATAAGCCTAATATAGACATTCACAATTTACAGATACAAGTTTACAACACATGTAATGCATGAAATAGCATCAGACTATAAACTGATGCTTATATAGGTCTGCTTCTGGTATTTATTTGACAACGATTTGCAATGTGTATATGTAGATACATGTATATGTTTAAAAGAACAATGAGTAAATGTTTAATTAAAAGAAATTTAATGAACTATGCAAAATATATGTAATTAGTTGGTAGCGGGTTTGATAATAAAGTATGTTAAAAACGTCAACTGCAGAAAAAGGTGTAAGATAGCAGAGAAAGGAAAATGTTTCAGACGGCACTAACATCATGACATTTATAAAAGAGGAAAAGCGTTCTAACGGAAATCTCTTGCTTTTGTTGATATAACATTGAACAGCAAGAAGATTATTACAGTTTGTTTTATCACTCATGCTACAGTCACAATGAAATAGATAACAGAGACAAATCTTCTTACAAGAAGTATCCTGTACAATTAGAATTTTTCAAAGACATCGTAATAATATCATTCCATCGGGAAAAATGGAAATGAAAGAACGATAAATTAAAATCAGAAACTTATTATTGATTTGTATTGGTTTAACGCTGCACCAATATAGAATAGGTCATTGGGTCATATGAATGTTTCAATTCACATTTCACTAAAAAACATGTTTAAAAAGAAGAAAAAACACTTCTTTAAGATTGACTTTAAAATTATTAAAGTACTAAAGATGAATGTTACAGTTCTTCAACACTGATTTTGTATAATATTTTGCACAAATATTTATGTTTTATTTACAAAGCATAATTATGATATGCTTTTTCACACTATGTCAATAAATGGAATACAACAACACAACACAAATAAAAAAACCTTTCAAACTTTTTTGTTATAGCAAATATTTAAAGAGTCACATATACTTATATTCAAATGTTTCTATTAGATATATAGTGGTAATTGATTTTGTTTTATTTTTATTTTGCAGTGTATATATGATTGCATTAATTTCTAAATTCAATGGCGAAATGTTTTTGTACACATTTCTGAGATTATTTGACGAATGCATTTTCACAGAATTGTCGTGACTGTATGTTGTCACGGTACTGACTTTGAAAGCAGTCAATCATTTGTCCTAATTTGTCAAACATGTAGATGTTTCGGATAGTCAAACATGTAAAAAAAGTTTGTTTTTTTTGCCAGATTTGCTTGTATGTAAGACTGTATTGTACACATGAGTATAAAAGCTTATAGTTTCATATGCTTAAAAAATAAACTTTTAAATTCAAAAACACAGTTATGCAACAGTAACAAACTTACTGATACGAGTAAAGCCAAAAACAACAATAACACACTTTTGTCATTTATACATTACCTGGCGGTAGCGTCACAGTATCGTTAGTGGCGCCTGTAATGCCAAGAAAAGTTTTATAAGCTAGATATATGTTTATATATATATATATATATGTGAACTGAACTATTGTTTACATGGATCCATTGGTAAATTTTTCATGACAAAAACAGCTTTCGTCATATTTTATTGTTAATTAAACACATTAGTGTTTACGCGGTTTATGTTGTTGCATACATTAATTTGTACATTGGTCTGACCTTTGAATATGTACTGTTCAGTTTTCCTCTATATTATCTTACAATATGTTTTACTTGCTAGTATAAGAAGTTATATGGAGTTACATGTAGTGGTTATTGTACAGTTTTTGTGCATATAATATTATAATAGTGTATTTTTCTGGTATCGATGGTTAATTCATTTTTAAGTGCCTTAACAAAATATATACTGTATATATAGTATCAAATATTAGTTATGGTTTTACCCTTAAGTTGTACTCATACGAATAACATAAAATATTGTCAGCTTCTTTAGACTACCTATTATACGGAAAATGTTAGGACAGTCAATGATAATAATAATTGTATGATAATAAGTATAAAACAAGTAATAATAAAACTAATATTTTGATTAATAATAACAACAATGATAATAATTATAATTATGGTAGTAAAAATAAAAGCAATAATAACAATTACAATGATTAATGATAATAAATAAAATAATAATCAGTCTAATGGGTTTTAGATTTTCCATAGCGATGATGAATATTCTATTAGTATTTCACATACATAATAAAATTGAAAATCAATATATAGGAGGTATAAATGATTGTTTACTTATGTATTTCCTTGAATAGTATTTTATGAAAACAAATCTGCTATGTAAGCAGGTTTATGCAAGCATGTTTGGCGTAGACAATCTAATTCTTCAATGCACATGCTCTTGAAGGCGCCAGTAAGCTTTTTACCAAACGACACATTACATAATTAATAGCTTAAAACAGTGTTTGCAAGACAATTGATCATAGATAGAAATTATTGCCTCACAGCAAACTAATCTGTTTGATATTTTCGGTATAAAACACTAACCCCTAGCTGTATTGTGTGTGTTCATGTTTTTGTTGAAAGGTTTGTGCACGCAATATTTTGTGATTAAACTCATATGGCGGTCATAAATGCGATGTTTTCGCATTTGCTAGACAAAATTAGTCTCAGAGGTATCTAAATAATGCAAAGCAGTGTATATAAACAAGATACAAAGATGTTTTTCTACCCTCAAATATCGATTTATTCAACAAATATCATTTCTTATGCATTAAAATATAACAAATTCTTTTTTGGGGATATTAATATGAAAGACAATTACAGTATAAAAACATATTGTAAAGCATTTTCATATACATAATTTAAAGACCAACTTTATATGAGAAAATTGTTAAAGGAGTATTAATCTAAGAATGCTTCAAAGTTTGATTTGACGTGTTGTCAATTTACGATAAACCACCTACGTCTTTTTTTAGAATTTTTCAATAACTGCATGTACTCAATGTATCAAATGTCTTAAAAAATGAGAAAAGAAATAATTCCAGTAACAAAGGGTTATCTAACAATGTAAAACTAAATTTCTTTTTCTTTAAATTTTGCACTTAAGATAGACCATGGGTAATGCATTACCTCCACTTTGAAGAGTATTCAAATAGGCTAGAATTGCTTGCCATCTACTTTGAAATTGAGGGGCGTGGGTTCAAAACTCAGAAGGGGCAACTTTTCTTTTCTTTTTTAACATCATTTATGTATCTCTCTGATCCCTTATGGAAGAAAAAAGGGTTTGATTTAAATAATATAATTATTGTAGGTATTTATTTGCTAAATAATGCCAAAATTTATAGCATATATGATACCAGATATTTTCAAAGTTTAATAAAATAAAAACTGTAGAGTAAAAGTATTTTATATTTCGCATGATCAACCAATATACCTCTAAGAAATTTTAGGCCAACTTTGAAAACAGTTTCTATAATGATGATATTACAGATTATTTAGAGTTTCCTCATTTCTGAAAATAAGCCCTTCTAAGTCTCAGTTCAGAAATATATATATCCATAACTCATAAACCACACGGTAAATTTTATTTAAATTTTGCATACAGGTGACCTTGAAGACATATAACTGTCCATATTGTCAATTTTACAGTTCCTTATGGTGCCCATAACCCATGGTCTACCTTAAACATTTTCTACCTCACAACTAATATAATCAAAATTATTTGGACGAAATCAAAAACACATAATTCGTTTATATTTGCAATCATAGGTTAACAAGGATTGAACTAAACAAGCAATTAGTTCATTACATAAGACATGTTGTGATAAAGGCGGTGCTAATAAGCGTTTTGGAAATCAATCAGTTTTTTTTTAGAATTTTTTTACGGGAGTGCTTGACCAAACAGTCAAAGTCAAAGTCGTTAATCTTTTATCACTAATCACTCATAGCTGTAGGTATGAATTCCATAACGGACTTTGGATTATTTCATGTAAAGCTAGCTATAAAAATTCAATTTGTTTTACAAAATTCTACTCAGGTGCATGCGTGTACCTGATATAATGCTCTCTGAGGAGCATCTTAGGTATTCAGCCACCAGCACATCTAGAGGGACATCATATGCTATTAACAGTGTAGTGTCGCTGTGAACTAATTTCCCCAAGCAACCAAGGACTTTCATAAGACTAATCTTTACAAGGCTAGCACGTTCAAGAAGTATCAATATTGATAAAAGTTCAGAACGTACTAATTGCCAATTCTGTCAATCAAACCTCTAAATATACAGGATGATGTAAATCGATTTCATCTATAATGTCTCATTGATGTAATAAGTATGTAAGCTTGTATAATTGATACCTACTTCATGTAGGCTCGAGGAATATTATAATAATTGTTTTTTTTATCAACAGTTCAGCGACCGAAAAAGCAAGGTCACAGATGTTAGGCCTACATGACTGTATAATACTTTGTCTATAATGTTGAAGTTAACATAATGGTTCACCAGCACAAACACTTTGTTTATAGTTACTGAATATGTATTTGAAATTAATGTTGAATAAATGAAATCTAACGATCAGACAGCACCTATTGCATCTTTAAACGGAGTTCAGACATGAACTGACATAAATGGCTCTGTTTTAGTTTACACACTTTAACGGCTATTCGGCTAAAGGACATTTATTCCTGCAATTAAGATAGGCTTTGGAAACTTTATGGCATGCATGTCTAGTCTCTATGTAGACTTGACATTCTTCAACATAATTATCCTTACGTTAATCTATTATTGACTGTGGATATTGATTTTCCTGATTAAAGAAT
Source organism: Ruditapes philippinarum (assembly GCF_026571515.1). Lineage (NCBI taxonomy): Eukaryota > Metazoa > Mollusca > Bivalvia > Venerida > Veneridae > Ruditapes > Ruditapes philippinarum. The sequence goes on from NW_026860231.1 coordinate 92,310, forward strand.
CGGTTGAATTTCGCAAATGAAAACAGTAACGAAACATAAAAGATCTTTAAAGTACAAATCAATAATTGAATATAGAGTGTGGTTCAGGAACCTCTGATGCCATGAAACATGTGCTATATTACTATGGACGGAAGTACCTGTTTGCATGGTTGTAAGCAGTTAAGGCATGTTTGTAGAAAGAAATGGATCCAAACTAAGTCAACTGACAGCAAACCCAGTGCATGTTGTTTTTAATCAAATTTTAAGGTAATTGGGTTCATTTGTATGGTAGGATAGTGTTTTTTTCTGTTAAAACAAAAATAAGGAATACAGAAATAAAGTATAAAATGCTGTGTTTTTTTCTTATTTTAACCATTATCACTCATAATGAGAAAAGTAAACTGTTTGAAAACATAGAGATTTGCTTAACAATGAAAGTTTTCTTCCCTGTGTTTCATAAGCTATAAATACTATATATACACACACACTGGGATCAACCTCCTTGCCAACATCTGTATACTTGTACACTGCTATAATTGAAAGGTGGATGCCATTCTTATTGTAAATGACAATAAAACATATTAAGGATAAAGCTAGCATCTGCTCCCGGTATTGATAAACACACCACGCTATTCTTTACTGCTCAACGTAAAAAGACCTATGTGGGAATTTACTCAATGTACTAGAAGTAAAAAGTTACTTTTTTCTTATTAAAAGGTACATTTAATGAAATATTTTATCAAACCAAACCAAATTCAGTGTGATCTGCTTTGTCACCTGTTAACTGTCTATTATATATGGAACTTGAATGAGTGATCGAAATGCAAGATGGGCGTTTGATTTGTGTAAAATTTATTTCAGTAGCTATTGGTCTGAGGATTAAGTATAATTACCAATTTTCTGTAGAATTATCTTAGTTTTGAATGGTTAAATGTATAACTAATATCATGGTACATATTCAAACATTGTCAATACAAATTTTTCTTCTTTAAAATGTAATAGTTTGGTATTCACATGTATTATTTATGAAACCGATTATATGGAAATGTATTTACATAATAGGGAAATGTAATTACTTAAAAGTATAGTTTTTTTATTTCGTGTTACATATCAATATTTGTGAGTTCTACTTATTTATGAATTATAAATTTTTCATATCCGGTAATGTCAAATTGTCTTTCCATTTACTGTAGTATTTCATTTATTATTAATTGTATATACAAAACCAAAGATGCTTCCCTTTTAAACACGAGATAATCCTAATTTTTTAGGTTACAAACTTTATTTTGACAGTATTGCCTTATTAAATATCATTCAACCTGCTCTATTTGATACGGTAAAATTTGCCAACAAAATAATTCTGTATGGTTTATGAATATTATATTGCGGTCTCTTCATTAAATTGTAGATGAATAATCTATGAAGAAACAGTTAAGCTTTCTTTTATGATAAAAGACAAGACTCAATTGTGCTAACCAGTTGAACATTGTTCAATGCAAAAATAGATTACATAACTGATTATGCGTTTCTTCATAGAACATAGAATTTCATAACCCAAGACAAAGATATTTCTTTGTTTCGTAAATACATTTATGGGACATATTATTCAAATCAACGTCTAACAAAGTAGTAGCGTTCATGTAACGTATTGCTGACATTTCGCTACTAAGGCAAGATCCTAGCCAGTTCATGACATTTTAAATAATTTAAACATTTTTCAAGATCGCATTTAGAAACAGTCAGACTGATAAATCACATATTCCCATGGGATGGAAAGAAAACTCCACGGAAGACATACACACTTATTTAAGGACATGGGATAAATACTTAAACTCAATTGTATAAGTCAAAATGATAATAAAATTAGTAGTGAATAATTGAATACCTTCTCGCCTGGCCATCTGGAAATATGTGTTTTTAGATCTACAAGTTATCGTTTCCTTATGCATGACAGCATTGAGCTAGAACGATTCGCACTTTTAATTGATATGTATGTATAGGCTGCTTATTTAGTTTTTTTTAATAAGAACGCTTAACAACTTTGTTAAAAATCTTAAAAAATGTTGTGTATTTTCATTCACATCTAATACATTTTTGAAATACTATTATGAATATTATATTGAAAAGGTTTTAAAAGCACATCATGCTCAGAAAGGAAATACTTTTTTCCTTATTAATAAAGGGCAAATATGAGTTAATATGTTCATATAATGGTTTTAGAGCATGGCTGTTGATGCTTATTACGTGATGACAGAAGTGCTGAAAATGAAATGAGTTGTCATAAAGGTAGCGCAATGTAAACAAAGTGGTACTTTGACTTCCATACCAAATTCTTAATCACTATATCGGAATTTATTCCTAGGAAGCAAAAACAGCAAAATATGATTCAGATGAATGGCCAATAAGTAATCTTTTAGAAGCTATAACAGGACAACAAAAAAACAAAAAGTTTCTCAGTGATAACAATAAAAGCATTTCTGAGGCATAATGGACCTTGAAATTTTCAACAACTATGCATTGCAAACAAAATAAGGCTGTGATGCACAAGGCTTTCTTTATGATTATGTAATAAATATTAAATGATAATTTTGACATTTATTATATATCATTAACTTAAAACAAGCAAAAATATAAATACGTGAATCCAATAGTTGTTAATTTTAGAATAGGACGAGAAGTATAATTTTACTGATTTCCCGAATGGCAAATTTAACTAGTATGCTTTGTAAATTTTGCACACAAAAATATATTTCAATAATTACAAAACGTACATGTTTTATCAACTCACGAATGTTCGTAAAGTTTAACACACAATCATAGGCAGTACAAAGAATAGTAGCTATTCTATTTCAGATAGTAAGAATAAAATTGTGCTATCAAATGATGTTAATCTGCAAGAGGTCATATACACTATGTTATAGCATGTATATATGCCTTATTTTCGGTATCTTATTTTCCTTCAGAAACACTTTTTTCATGTAAATATGCTTCAAACACCTTACGGCTTTTGTATCGAAATAACAAAAACTATTCTGCTATGCACTTATTATATTTCCCATATGAATAAATGCATACAGACACGTTTGTTTAAAACTGATTGTGTTACAGTGAGAGAAAGTCAGTTGATTATTCAACCATTGACGAATTGACGAAAGTAAAAAAGTGGCACTCTCGTTGATGATCCATTTGTTACATTAATGTATGTACATCAGGGAAATAATAAAGAAAATCATTATACAATGACGGTTTTGATTGACGGTAACAACACTTGGTTCAATATTATAATGTTGAGGATTTGTCGGCTTGGTTACTAAATAACCTATGTTTTACTTTGGCAGACGCATCAATGCTATATGAAGCTTATAATGATATGGTTAGTATAATTGTTGACTGTAATATGTTAAACTTAATTTCTATAAAGCCGTTTACCATTCTATTAACAAAACCTTGATATATGCTTTATTAATACATGCATAAGTATACATATATAATGTATTTCAAACAATGCAAGTAACATAAACTGTGTGTTTATCGTTTTTTTTTAAGGAATGACTCCACCAAACAAAATGCTTCAGTTGTTTATTAGCCAGCCCTAAGTGAATTCAAAGAAAATATCTAAACTACAATGTATCTGACATTTTTCATGTTTTCAACATTTACGCTCGATTAAAAGTAATTACTTGGTCCATTGATTCAAACTGTTTTCTGCTGACGTTTCATTGCAACACTTGATTATCTTAATCAATAACCTGCTTTTATCTCGTTGTCCTGTATAATGCTTTATTGTATTGTTTGAAAACAACGGCAAATTTAGTTTGGTCTACCCAATGTGGGTTTATATGCAGAAAATACTCGTATATTAATGCTGCGTTAATCACTTTAATATTCTAAGTGTAATTTTTTTAAGTGAACGTCAACGACATCAAAACATTAAACCTAAATATATACATTAGAAATAAAGGTCTGACCTATTTCATATCCGTGTTAGGTACCATAATATATCTTGTGAAATACGTTTTAATAGAAAAATCAGTTAAACTCATATTGCTTCAATAATCTTATAGTAGATTCTCGAAAGAATTGCGATATAAGGTGTGTTTGATATTAAACGCACACAAATACTGTACGTTAACATAATAAAATGTTCCAAAACAAAATATTACAAAATATTTTAGTTTTTAAAGTAGGGTTTTATCCGTTTGGGAATTATATTGTGGATGCGCCATTCACTTTTAAGTCAATTTACTATTATATTTATTTCATACAAGCATTTGAGAAGTAAAATTCAATCATAAAGGTTTACAGCAGATATATAGCTTTGTACACGTTAAACTTCTGATATAGAAAAACACACACAATCATAAAATGTTGAAATTCCAAAATATACGTGATGATTTTATATTCGATTTACATTTATCAGAAAACAGTAAAATACATAATATTTGTTAATAATTCAGAGTTTGTTGAGAATTTCTGTTAAATATTTACGAAGGATATTTATTTTGTTTTTATAAAATCTAAAGAATATGAAAATGAAATATAAAATTTAACACAGAAATGTACTTCAAATGTCATTTCCGGTATTGAATCTGAAGCTGCGCGTTCAGAATGTAAATGATTTTTAGGCGTTTATTGCCTATCTCTGAAACAGACAGCTTAAGTAAAGTTGAAAGCAATTTACCGTATGAAGAGATCTAATTTGTGTAATAGGTCTGTAAGCCTCATCAACAGGCGTTTAATATACGCTGATGACTGCTCAATGAATAACAGATCTTCCGTCGAGTGTCTTTTGCATTTTAATCATTGCATGTATTCTATTCAATGTTTTAGCAAACACTTAAGAAATGCTAATGCGAAAGAATGCATGTCTAGCTACCCTTTAGACTTCATATTATACGCCTAATGTTTCTCATATTAATTCATTATTTACAAGTACAGCTATTGATTGTCTTAATTAAAGAATCCCTGGGCATTGTTTTGCATGTTGCAAGAATACAAATAGTAAAAGAATCAAAAGAAAGGAACTAAGGTTTTAATCAATATTGAGAATATTGCTTTTCATCAAACATCATCTCCGTACCTCTATTGCTATAAAACATGTGTTAATCCAATAACCAGAAACATAGTTGTTGCATGTCAATGAGCAATTTGAATCTACATGTAAAACAAATGAAATAGAAGTTATGTGGAATAAACTCGAATGAACTGAGAGCGAGTACTGTTTAAATTGCATTCTGACATTGTAAATAGAGACGGTAAATAATGACGTAATTACATACATTGTGAATTGTTTGAAAGTATCTTTTGACAACTGTTTTTAATCATATTTACTGTAACTGTAAATGATTTTAATACCAACTATGCTTTTGTTTGCAACATTTTTTTGTGCATTTTTTTGCTCAAGCCTTTCTTTTAGGATTCTTATTAATTTTCTTTTCTCACTTCAACATAAATCTGTATAGTATATCCTACAAAACGCATTAAAGATCCATAAAGAAAAAAATAAATCGCAGCGTTTGCATTTTTGAACACTGAGAACCTATTTACTATCAAAGTATTTAGAAACACAGAAACTTTTAACAAAGGAGAAAATATATAAAAAATAAAATTTGATATTTTTAACCAAAGGGAATTAATGTTCATAACCATTATTTTAATTTGGTGTGAAGTATTATTTATGTATATCGAAACAGACACAGTGTATAACGCTTACTTGTAAAGTTTATAACCTACAGAAAGTAAATCAAGACGAAAAATATTTATTTTCTATAACTGTGCACCTTTCTGTAAATGTAAGACAACCTCTACAGTAATTGTACATCTTTATTTGGCATTTCGCTAAAAATGCAATACTCTAGCCAGTTCATGATCTTTTAAATAATTTAGATACTTCCGTAGTTCCTCTTAGAAACAGACAGACAGATACATCACTTATTCCCATAGGAAAGAAAGAAAACACTGCGGCAGACATACAACCCTATCCAAATACATATGATATATACCTTACTAGTAAAGGGCTTCAAATATTGTAGAATATCTTTTGTTATTAAATTACAATGAAATTTTCTAAAAAGCTGTTTAAACTCATTGTAACTGTTTCTTTAAAAATATGATAATTACGAAAAAAATAATTTAAAATCTGTTAAAAACATATCAATACTTAAATGAGCTACTGTCGGTTGCATAATAAATGCATTGTTATTTGATAAGAACATGCAGTGTGGTATCAATCACATTTTAGTCAGTAAAGAATACTTAAAGTCGAAGTGTTCAAATTCCTGTCATTTAAAGTACTTTCATTATTTTTCAGAGTTTTATCAAACAAAAGAAAATGACTGATTTCCCCAAAGGTATTCAGTATGCATTTCAGTCTGCGAAGATTGGTTGGATTAAGATGTGTTAAGACTTAAAAATTGTTTCGTTTATTCGATTGCACTGTCTTAAATATAAGAAAAACAGATCATTAAAGAATAATTCCATGATAACTAGACATTTTCCATTTTGATAATTTTATTTCATTTCACTAGAGCGACCCTTCAATATATGACATATTTGGACACTTTTCGTAATTGTATAATTATGCAAATGACTCCAAATGTAAAGCATCTTAACGATTTATTATTTATATCATCGGAATGCTTGTTTATTTTTACATCTTTATTCCCCTTCCTTGTTTTGCCTTTTTACACATTTTCGGGCATCATACGACAGTCGGACCTACTAACTGGCCTTCCTTGTTAACTTACTTATAACTATCAATTTCTCCGCAAGTAACAAACTATCGAACTACATGAGTTAGCGTTGCGAACAAACTAACATAAAATATGTCCTAAGCATTTAAATGTGTTCCTTAACAAATTGAATGCATATATAATGATCGATAAGCGCCACCTTCAAACATTTATAATTAAAACTTGGTAGAAATCTCAACCTTAAAATAAATCCCAAAGCTTCAACAGACTCGGTTTGCTCGAGCCTTTTCATGGACGGTAATAGTAAGTCCAAGCTACCGCCCACGCCCCTAGCACCGCATTTATGTATGTGCTTTGCTTTATATGAGGTTGTCTTTTTCTGCAGCAATCACAAACATGCACAGTATATACACCGCTTTGTGGTTTATACATTCTTCTAATTAATTCTTTGTTTGCTATCATACATAGACTTCAAACCAGTACCGTGTTGGTGGCATTAAATTCATAGAAAAAGGTTACTGGTGCCTTGCATTTACACTATTTCCCATATGAATTAATGCACATAGACGCGTTTGTTTAAAACTGATTGTGTTACAGTGAGATAAAGTCAGTTGTCTTTGCATTCAGCCATTGATGAAGGATAACAGAGGGACACTCTCATAGATGATCAATTTGCTGCATTAGTATATTTACTCATGGGATTTGGTATAGGACAACCGCTATTGTAATTATGAGCCATTTTGACTGATGGAAAATAACGCCTACTGACAATAATGTAGAAACTTTGTGGTGAAAATTGACAGTTCTTGTTCAAAGCAATTTATGGAAGAAATGAAACAATGACGTTTGTTTTTGTTCATATGGTCAGTTCGAATAGGTGTATATTCAGCATAAGTATTATCATAATAAAACTGCCTTTCAAGTAACAAGATACATTGCATTCTTGTTTTTGTTTCGAACATTAAGACGAACAATGGAACAAATGGGACTTTTAAAGAATATCAAGCCACAAATGACAAAATTTATCCGCCAATTTAAAAAGGCAACATACGAATAGTGTCCAAAAGGTTCATATAAAAGTTCCATAATGACAAATATCATGTACTGTTTGCATTTAAAGACTACATACATGTACGTATTAACTATCAAAATATCTAGCCGACAAGAAACTGTTTCGAAAAATATTTTATTACTATGTTTTCTTTTATTTCAAAGAAGTGTTATGCGAACCTTTGGGACAAATCTCGTACTTTACCGAAATTGAACAAAATGAACCACTGCAAAGAAATTGGTGAAGGTAATGGGTCATCAAGAGGAAGTATGACAGCAAACACATATTGCAAGTGCCACCGCATATTTGTTTATGTAAAAATATAAATTCGATGATAAATATTGTGGATTAGCATTTGATCCCCAATGTTTTATAGTCATGCACCAAACTTTTCTACATATAACTAAAGAAATACAATAAACTACAGAGAAAAATGAAGTATTTATGTTAACTTTTCAATTTTTAGGACTTTAAAATAAAATCTAAAAGTTTGCTGTTTTTTAAAGTAGAAATAAATTATTTTTTATAAACGTTCAGTTCCTGTTTGCTTCATGTTTAATGTTCTATTATATCAAGTCAAATATTTTAATACAGCATGCGTTTTTCTTGTTGTAACGTTGTAAATTTTTTGAAGCACTAAGCCGCAAGTGTAAGAAATACTCTAAGGTGCTTTTACAAAAAACAGCCTACGAGATAACTAGGCCATACCTGCAAGCATTAGCAGGATATTGTACCAAAATCGGATTTTTATAGCTTTTTAGATGTACAAAAAGAAGTAATGCACAACTTAAATTGACAACTTTGCAAGAATTCGGTTTGATTCTTGTACCGTTACTGTAGTGATGTCTGATAAAGCACCTAATTAGGTACTAGAAATTGGTGATAAACACATTTATGAGATAAGATATTCACTGTCTCATAATATTTATGTATTCAACATTTTACGCCCGATTTAATATAATTACAAGGTTTCTTCCTAGAAATAGTTTCTACAGACGTTTTCAGACGTTTTACAGCCTTACTTTCATTATCTAAATTAATTACTTGTTGGAAATATCTCCCTAATGTTGACGTGTACCAAAACTAATTGTTCATAAAAACATTTTATGGATTTTTTGTCAGAAAGCGTTAAGTGAATGCAAGCTATCTATAAGCAAAGCATGACGTTAAGATTGCATTAAATAAATGTGGTCTATTATATAAGCATAAGTGAAAGGAAAATAATTGAAAAATGTTTGTTTATCAAATTAACGATAAACTGTCATATAAACCATGGTTTACAAAATACAATTCTTTTTAAAGAAACTACATCATGAGATAAGGTTACTAATAAAAAGCATTACACTACATTAAAAGTAAATGCACTTTATCACATGAACAAATAAGACATATAGAGAAAAATAAAGAAAAGAAGAAATCCTTATTGATAGCTTATTATTATTAACAATTTAACTGTATGTTCGATACAATATCTATAATTATAACGATAACAATCACTCGTTAACAAAAGAATTAAGAAAATTAGGTCAATACTTTTAAACAATTAACAAATTTGTTTCCCCTGTGAAGTGAAGTAAAATCAATAACTTCAACAAAGATGTCATAGGACGAAACAATCAAACCAGAAGCAGTGTCTGCCGGATCAATTGCTAATTGTGTTTTTCTCCTAACTAAATTAATTAAGAATGGCTTTATTGAATAATGCATCAATTTATCTCGGAAATCTGATTCCTTACGTATAACACTTTACAAACATTTCTCGTTTTATATCTGATAATAGTGACATTTGATTCATCATAAAATTGACCAGATATTTTTTGTAATTTATTATTTGTATGTTTGTTGTTTGGCTAGGCTTAATATGTATACGATTATATGTTATTTCATTAAAGTAATTTAATCAACAAGAGTGGCAGAGTGGTGCATGGGGTCAAACCCTGTCAGGGGCAAGCCGTCATTTGCTCGAACAAGAAACTTTCCATTCATTGTTTAATACTAGTTGGTTCCAGGAGCAGATTCGAGATTGTTTCAATAAGCTTCTAGCTTTCAACACAATCGAACTGAAATATATTTGTATAAGCTAATTTTAACTTTATAAAGAACCTAAACGGAAAAAGATTAAAGTGATCGCCATGTAGTTATATCTCGTTAATCAGTTTTCCGGTACATTTTTGTTCCATCCATTAATATCTCGAACTTAATTTTAGTCGCAAATCACTTAACAACCAAATAAAGAAGAAAACATCTAACAAAAATATGGTTAAACAAGATCAACAAGAAAAGGCAGGAAGACCCAAAACAAAACCAGGACAAGGCACAGTCAACTTTGCAGATCCGTTTTCTAGGTTAAAACCTGATTTATTTCTTATATTTGATAAAGTTATATGCAATGATAGTCATATTACAGTCTATACCATTTCTGTTACTATTTCATCAATAAAATACTGACTTTTATATTATATAAAAATATTTCTTCTGGTTCTTTATTCTATGCATGTCATACAATACCAAATTTTTCTTACAGATAACAACAATATAAGAAGACTATGCCAATTATGCATACAATCTCGCAACAAGAGGTATAACGAAGAAAAGATAAAGGTATAACTTTGGTTATTCTTTGCCATGGGAAATCATATTCACATTATACTGTGGGAAAATTACATCAGGTCTATTATTCGTGGCTACATTCCTCACTGGATTTGATATGAAATAATCTGTATATGTGTGTGTTTGTTTCTGTTTTTTCGTCCTCTCTTTTTTAATTTCACATGTCACACTAACAGTTTTAAAAACTGCTGCAAAATAAAAGTTTATTTTTTCTTTGAAACATTAACAAGATCATTAGACCCGAAATAAAAAAATCAAGCTGTATATCACGTAAGACTTTAGCTTTTGTTATTCTTCTCTATGCGATTGATCGTAATCTAATATTAAAAAACAGACTATTTGTAAAATGGTCGCGCATGAAGTAGATACTAAATATATTTTTGACCTCGTCCGAACTACTAGAAAATAAGTGAGAGAAATACTAATGGTGTTTTCTAGTTAATGCTTAGACAGTGCATGAGTGACAGTAATGAACCTAGATTGTATATCTGGTTTCACTACACGTCTATCAGTATATTTATGTATGCTATTTTAATGGTACCCTAGGTATAATTTTACTCTCAGACTACTGATGTGTGATTTTTATTATTTTTCGGTGAAGTTGATTGAAATATGAGTACACGGATCGTTTTTATGTAAATGATTCACGTTTAATGGCCTGCGTATAGAATATGTTCACATTTATCTGTGTCTGTGGTCATTTGTGTGCTCTTAATACACACGGATTTGAATTTACGACGGAAAAAAGATTTACATTTAGTAAAATAACACATTGATAATGGAATACATGTACTTTGTTTGTTTTATTGTACATGTATCTTTTAAAAGAGGGAAAAAACACTTTTTACACAAAGACCTAAAAACATGTTCTAATCAAACGTACACAATTGTCATTTTAAGTTTGATTTTAAAGCTCTGGAAAACATTTTTCTATTTAATGGATTTATGTAGAAAATAATACTCAGGTATATTACCACAAACATAGCCGGAAATGTAAAACGTCAAAGCGATCGACACACATACATAAACACAAACATCACGTAAGTTGACAGATCCATGTCAGTGAAACAGAACCGACCACCACAAATCAATTACGAACACGTGACCAAGTTGACGACATAGATAGTTAAGATAGTAAAAATATTAAAATTACATTGTAAATGATTTATAAATAATAATAAACAGAGCAAAGACCACGAACATAAACACACTCGAATTCTGTACAATGAAAATACCGTTTCAAATATTTAAGGCATAGAATAAAATCAATTTCATCATCATTTTATGTTTTATATAAATATAAATAATTAATAATATGATATATATAATTTAATGAACTTTACATTTTTATATTTTGTATTTGTCAAAATAACTTCTGAGATAATTGTACGTTGAACTTTTGTAGTTACACCTGATATAATCGGGCTCTGTTTTTAATTTAAGAAAAAATCAAGTCCTATTCCTACAGGTGCTTTTTCTATAAATAATTTAAAAACCCAGTTTTGGTCGGAACACAAAATGTTTTCAGCCTGTATTAATATGTCATGATGTGTATAAATGACACGACCGGAGGCAACATTCTTCATTCAAATTGCGAATGATTAGATAACCTAGCAATAAAGAACGGAGTAATTTAATTCTGTGGCACTTTTGCAGGCAAATAATCATATTTATTAGAATATAAATGCAAGCCTTTGAAAGAAATGGTTGTTTGGAAGCAGAGACTTCTGTAATTTAAAAGTAAAGACAATACAATTCTTAAACGCACTAGAATAAAGCGGTAATGTTAAATGTTTTCAATGTGTCACAAACATTTGCAATGATTTGTTTTCTATGATCGAACAAAAATATACAAAATGATACAAAAATGGATGTATTTCAAGTACATAATTATGCGGATGTTGGCAATATTTACTAAGTTTGAAAAATGCATAAGATGTATTATAAAACAACAATATCCTTGCAATGTATATTTGATAAAACAATCGCAAAATGCATATTGAATCGTTAAGATAGATATTTTAAAATATATGGCACGAAAAGGAAATAATTTGTAAAAATCTTACCTAGTTTGAAAACTGAGATAAAAATCAGTGTAATAAGCCATATTTTCTCTATCGCAATCTTTCTACCACAAAAATCCATTTTTAACTGGTTCTCTTTGCAGAAATATTAAGAAATAATATGTCTGTATTCGGATTTCTTCAACACATTATATCCTAAGGTGGGCAAATCATTTCAAGTGTAAGAAAAAATTCAGAAATATATCCACTTATTTATTCAAAGCAATTCCCATCATTATGAAATTTGATTAATGCATGATGAAATTCTGTAAACAAGCAAATATTTTACTATTTATTAAAACAGTGTCGACAACAATAAACGCTGTTGAAGTATGTCTCTATAAAATCACCTGTTGGTTAAAATAGTAGAACACACTTCTTTGTCTATTCAAATTCAAACCTTGAAGGAGCACGACAATTACATACAAATAAATCAACAGCAGTTCATCATTAATAAATGCTTAAATAGAATACACTTCAAAGTAATCTTTATCTACATTTGAATCAACATGCTTGCGGATCAATTGCAATATTCATATATTGTTATTGATATACAATTCGAGCAGCTAACAGGTATTCTGAATTATTCCTTTATCGAATTATGCTCCATTATATGTACACTATTGTTCTTTAACAACCTTTTAAAAAAACGTGAATTGTTTTGTAATGAGCATTTCTTTTATGGATTCAACAGAATGCACATAAAAGCACTTTTAATTTCTGCATTTATTAACCGGTTTTTTCTTATACAATTTTGACGGGACGATTATACATGTTAATATCTGCATTAACAGTTTATAGTTATTAGAATTACATTAAACTTATGTGTAATCTCAATGTCATAAAGTTTATTCAATACCAATAATATTTTAATCACTAAATATTCCATATATTTAAAAAATAAATTCAGTCCATCTACACCGTTGCATTATTTTATTTCAGTAGTTAAGCATGTATACGTTTTTAATTATGGACACTGTCCAAATATTCAACTATCGGTTAAAGTATTCACAAAAGCATCATCCGCGTTCACTAAAGCTAACAATTAATACACCCATAGCCGTAGCTTTCGCTTTGTAATTGCTATCGTTGTACAGAAATCATCCAATCACTGAAAGTGATAACAAATATCAGAACATTTCCTATACCCATGATCGTACTTCAATACAAGACAGGTCTTACTTTCTTCGTCCACAATTGATTCTAGAGCGTTGTTTTTTTGCGTTCGTTAATATTTAAACGTGTTTCCAATTAATAGTTGATTAAGACGTGCGCATCCCCAAAATGAATATAGCTATGTCTTTTACATCGGATTAAACTCTAATTGCATTGATATAAAATCTTATATGGAACTTGTAATACAAAAGACATTTTTATATCAACGTTATACAAATTCAGCAAATTAAACAGTCGAACAATTTAGATATATTTTGTCGTGCAAGGGTAATAAAAAAAAATGCAACATAGGTAAATGTACAGGCCCGTCTAAAATTATGGCGTTTAAAAGCTGTTGTTGTAAAACAACGTAGATATATTGATAATATAATCCGTCGTTTCAGTTCCTGTAGTTACTTTTATGATATAGTTTTACTTTTCGCCTTTTTTGTCGCCTGTTACTGAGAAGCCACATATATGGTTCACTTACCGTCGTCTGTCTGTACGTCCGCCTGTCCGTAAGTCACAAATCTTGTCCGGACTCAAAATCTACTCGTGCAATTTCATTCAAACATTACATGAACTACCAGCACTAATCCTGGTTGTGCATATTGTCGGCATTTTCATGTTAAATTGTTTTTGTCAGAGTTATGACATTAAATGATGTTTATATATTAAGTATGTCCGAAGTACTCATCTTATACTGCTAATGTATATGAGTATGTTACAGGATTAATTGGTAGCTCTAGTTCTTGCGCATATTATACAGATTACCTGCCTGGATGCTTTTTGGCCAAGTTTTGCATAAAAATAAGAAAGGTGTTTTGCAATTTGAAAAGTTTCAATTTTTCTAACGATATGATCTTTCCCTACCAAACCAATTGTTACTTGACAAGCATCGTATTAAATGAATTAAATCAACGATAATTCCAAAAATAAGAAAACTGTTAATAAATCAAAATGAGAGACATACTCGCCAGCAGTCGGACGTAAAGTAACCTTTCCGAAGTCAATAGTTCAATTACATACAATACTGATTTTTCTTTTCCATAACAACAAACCATATGTAATGGACTGAAACAATTTTGAAAAAAGAAATCCGAAGCTAAGTTTAAAAAATGTTATTTAATCTGCAAAATTATATTGCTTGATAATGTATGACATAATAAATTTATTTTAGTAATACAGAGATTTTCTACACATTGTGCAATGTTGTCTTATCAAACAATCAATAACAATACATTGACGTTAAAACCGGATTCCTAATTACTAAGAATAATTAATTTTTGTGATGTTTTATTTTTAAATTATGACAATATTTTACGACAAATATTAAATTTCAATCGGATGTTTGATTGTTATCTGTTTGATTTGTAAAATATCAAGCACTTTCACCACAGAGTCTATCGATTGTGTCTGGGTTATATTTACATTTTCAGCATATGATCTTCCCACATCTCATTAAATGTAATTCATCCGTAATTACTTTATCATTTGGCAGCACCATTAACAAAGCTACCATTAATCAATGGCAAATTAATTTTCTCTTCAATGTAATCAAAGACACGTATTCGATCGGATTCAAACGGGTCGTTTTTCCTAATTATTATTTAATCGGCAAACTATCCGTGTTTTATAATCCTTTGTTGATATTGTGTTCATATTGTTTTAAAAACCAATATCATTGTTTAATAAGTAAATACGAGGAATAATTGTTTTATTGGAATTATCTCAGATATATTTACGCTTTATTGCTTGATTTTTTTAATCAAATATCAAGGTATGACAGGAATAAAATTCATAAAGTGAGAGGTCGTTAATATTCCATGTTCGTACCTAATGTATTGCATGGTTGTGAACGATTATACGATTTGCCCACGTCTCATCAATTACTTACGGTATAAACCGAATTTTGAGATATCATAATGGAACAAAGCATCTTCTTATACAAAAAATAAAAACTTTTATAATATAGTTCATGTATTTTTGAGCAAGAACTCGAAATGAAATGTATGGCAATTTCGTTTTTGATGTCATATAATTTCTATATATCGATATTAACGAACTATCACATTTAAAAAAAAATATACCATTGTACTCTTGCACCTGTTTTGCGTTGATGATTATAACTAACATAACCCCATTAATTGTCTCTTACTTATCTTTATTAGTGTTGATGGTAATTCCACAAATCGTAATTTATGATAAACATTGTACTGATCGAACACTAACACAGTTTAGATTCAATTGTTTGAACTTTATGTGTAAGATTTACTGTTTGTGGTAATTATTCTTTTAACTTGATAAATTTCACTTTTAGAATTGTAAATAAATTTTCAGCACATGTATCAATCTTTAAGTATTGTACTATTCAAGCTTATTTCGTATATTTCATTTTTTTAAAGAAAAACATAAAAACAAACAAAGAAAGAAGAAAGACAATTAAATCAGTCTCATTATTTATTAATTAAATAAGTGGTTATTATTTGTTTTTATTTTTAGAAATAATAAATGTTTAATCCTATATTAATATGGCATGCTGTGTATAAATGACACGACCGGAGGCAACGCTCTTCATTGAAATAGCAAATGATTAAATTACCCAGCAATAAAGAACGGAGTAGTTTAATTCTGTGGCACTGCTGGCAGGTTATTGTATTCATTAGAATATAAATGCCCGCATATGATTAAAAAAACTGTTAGTTGCAGAGACCTTTTTAAAGTTAAATCAATATAATTGCAATGTGGCCGTTATGTTCAATGCATCATGGAATTGTGCAATGCATCTTTTTATTTCTACAATTAGCCAAATAGACACACAATTACACAAAATTAAATTTTATTTTAAATACATATGTAGGTGTTGGCAATATATATTTAGTTTGCCAAATTGACTTGTTGAAGTAGATGTTCCGAAGAATTATATGAAAAAAAAGAAAGCAAATCCTAATTTAATATGACAACACTCCATATCTCGCTGGTTCTCTTTGCAGTCAGGAAGTCAACACATTTTATCCGAAAGTTGGCAAATCATTTCAAGTCTAATATATTTACGGGTGTTATCTATAGTATATTCCTGAGAAATGTGTATGTTATCTTTATTTATATATATGATCATGGCGAGTTTCAATACTAGCAAATGTTTAAACTATTTATAAAATATTTATTGATTTATATAAAAAGCCTGTTGCTTGAAATAATTGAACACACTACTTTTTAAATTAAACCGTCACTAGGCACGAAATTTATATAAAAAGCTCTCAACAGCAATTAATAGGTAATTATTGCCGAAATAGCATACACTTCAAAGAAATCTTTATCTACATATGTATCAACTTGCTTTCGGATCGATGGTATATGTAACAGTTGTGTATTGTTATGGGTAAACAAAAAAGAAAAATCACACATGTTTATTTCAATTATCTCTGTATAAAATTCAGTCACCTTAATTTAACTGTTTTCTTAACTGTCTACGTAAAATAATTATTTCCTATGGATTAGAACTTGTTGTACAAAAACACTTTTAACGTCTAATTTTAACTGTATTTGCTTAAATGACGATTATACATGTAGGTATCTACATTTGTTGTCATAAAATGACATTAAATTATTGGTTATATGAACTAGCTTTAATATTTTAATCACATCAGTATATATAGTCTAAGCAATTATTTAAAACAAAATCGATCGATCGTGTTTGTTTGACAATCACCAGTTTATAAGTAGCATTGTTTATTTCTCATACATTAAGCATGTATGTACATATCTTCATTGATTCAATCTTTCAAAGTATTTAGAAAAACATCACCCAATTTCTGCGAAGCTTACAATTAATACACACATTGCCGTAGCTTTCGCTATGTAATTGCTAAAGTTATACATCATCCAATCACTAAGAGTGATAACAAATATCAGAACATTCCCTGTGGCAATGTAATCATACTTAAATGCAAGCTAGTTTTCACTTTCATCGTCCGCAACTTATGTTAGTATAATAGCGTTGTATTTTTGCGTTCGTTTATATCGAAATATGTTCCAATGTATCATTAGATAGCGAGCGACTTGCGAATTTACCCCGAAGAAGGAATAAAGCTGTGTCGTAACGTCGGCTTCAGTTCTAATTTTATTAAAGTCAAATAAAATCAATGCAGAGCTTGAAATACAATAATAAAAGGCAAAAGTCATTTTTACTTGTCATACATTTATCAATTAAAACATGTTAAAGATAGTGATATTCTGTAGTGTAAATGGTATAAATTTTAGCAATTTTAGCATTATTAGTATTCCGTTCAAACAACTGAATTTTTGTTCTTATGCAGCTTTTGTTACACTACAATTATAGTAAAACAAGCAAATGTATTTGGAAAAAATAGATAAAATTGTGGATAATACAAGTTTATTTAAATTAATTTATTCGTGTTAATCAAATTTATTATTTAATTTAATGAAAATGTTAAGGTAATTCAGCAATTTGCTAACAAAACCGTACCACAAAGTTCTGATTATCAAAGCGCATTCAGTATCGACGCTCCGGTGATTATAGTTTTAAAGCTTCATAAAAGTGTGACTTATTATACAGTGTACACGTCGGATTTCTTCAAAATCTACAGTGTTTTATCTAATAATGACACTCATGTTTCTGTCTCTCGTATATTATTATTTACATCGTAAAAGAAGATGTTGATGCGCATTGTGAAGCAAAAAACAAAGCAAGAAACAAAAATACACCAAAAACCATGAAGGTATCAATAATGTTTAATAAAAGCATGATTACACAGTGATGCTTTTAACAATCTGTTATTGTCTTCATTATAATTATACCTTGTATTTTGGTAGTATTGAAACTACTAAAAAACGAAAAAACGATTCTGTATACTAAATTGGGTTTAGACAAATTAAATAATAAATAAAATGGAAACCTGATTAGCTTCATTCAAATTTAGAAGCGTTTTAAGTAATCGCATGACGTTGCAATTTTATTGAGTAACTAACTTGATACAGACAGGCAGACGAATTGTGAAAAGGTCTTGATTTTACCTGACCCTTTCAGTTCTGCAAAGAAACACGCTCAGCCTGATATTGTTAGACATTTCATGAGTGACATTAATGAACTTACAAAATATATATCATGCATCCGAATTTGTCTACCAGTAAATTCATGTCTGTAGTTTTTATTGTGCCCAAGATAGAACCGACTTTCAGACTGTTGTATTATTAATGGTAAATATAAAATGATTGAAATATGAGTATACCTGTCGTGTTAATAAAGATATAACTTAGGAATAAGGCTCTGTTACCAAGACATAAATATATCTAGATTAATAAAGGTCTGTGTCGTCCTAAGAAGTAAATCTTATATTAGCTCATTTGGCACAATATAACATTAACTCAAAGAGTGTACGATAGATGTTATCTAGAAATACAAATAAAAGATGACTTTTGAGGTAAGAAATAATGTAATATCTGACTTTTAAAAAGAGCGCAAACATAGAATCGCTGGCTAGAAACTGGTTGGAAAATAGACAATGTACATGGAGACCCCAGACAATAGCCATTTTCAAATATTCATTTCAAACTGAGAATGCAAAATTGCCGTTTCGTGCGACTTTTTCATGTTTCGTTTACCTTTTTGTAAAAGGTCATCACTGTTGCCAAAATAGACAAACAAATGTATGTAAACGTATAGTTAATTGCACAAAGCACAGACATAAACACTTTAAGTCCTATCAAGAATTTCTGTATAAATTCTATATATTTTGTGTTCGAAGCGTAAAGATATCTGTACGAAATGTAGACGCCGACAGAATCACCGAGTAGTTATAACCTTGAACAAAACCTGGAGGTTACAGTAACATATATTATGGATATTGTATGATTAGAAGAAGTCTAAGCCATTCATTCGACAAAATCTTTAACGTTTCCAGAGTTCACTATGGCTATTGTGAAATCTTAACGCACTACCTTGGCCCGTTTGGGTCAAGTTAGGGAAGCACCATTTTATTCTTTAAACGGAGAAAAGTTTTCTTCCTGTGACTACCTTATGTTTTCACTCTGAGGACATTAAAGTTACATTAAATAAATATGTAAAAATATTTTGCCGTCGGCCTAAAAATCAAACATTCTACAGTTTCATTAACCTGTTTAATAGTATTGTTGTAAATCTCATCAAATATTGTTCATAAATTAGGATTTTAAACGGGAAACCCCACGGTAACACTAAAGTTCGTATACGAATTTTAACATGCAAATGAAGACTATAATCAGCTCGTGTATGCGCTACGTCACAGTTTTATAGTTGCTATCCGGAACACAGAAAATGTGATATTTTCTTGTGCAAACACAGTTTTACCGTTTAAGCTTCACGGTGCACTAAACCTGGGGTTCAGTAAAAGTAATCATCTCGTAAAAAGATTAAATTTGTATGAAAACATCCGTTACAATGCGGAAATATACCGTTAAATTAGGACTGCCACTTATAGTTATGTTTGTTGATTTAATATTGATGTACGGATGATCCGAAAGCGGAGTTTCTCATGCAAACAGAAATTGTACTTCCCATTTCGCCACAATGAGGTTACCTATTTTCATGCTAATAAAACTCATTTTGGTTGTTTGGACACCAAAATAAGACCTGGAGTCGATATAAAACCAATTTATTAATGAAATGTCGCTATTTAGTTTTTTTATGAAATTTATTAAATGTAACTTTAACAGAATAATAATAAAACATTCAAAACGAAGAAATAAAAAAAATTGCCTGTGTCTTCCTCTAAGGTCGGGAGATAATATCAACATAACTAACGTTTTAAACATAGAACACACAAACAGAAGTACACAAATACACATTAACAACATTAATCCGAATCATAAAATATGTCGAAGCCATTAGTACATTCAAGCTATTGAATAAAAACACGAATTTAGGCATAACTTGTTACGAATGAAGCTTAGACCATATATTTTGATGAAGAGTCCCTATGTACTTTGTTAACAGAGCAATGATATAAATTATAGATGCGGAAACTATAAAATGCTGGGTTTTATTGCTGTTTGCGAGGTTTCAATTCCATTTCTTTACTTTTTTTTATTTGATTCTGTCCCAGAGAAAGAATGGATCGAAAGGTTGTTAAATTTTCAAGCATCATATAAGATTAGTTGCATCAACTATTCTATTTCTAACATCTGTTTTACAGAAATATAATGAGCAACTCTCTCGTTTGCAGTCAAAATTGGGATATATTTGTACATTGTAAAAATATTTTGTAATGGAATGAAGTAATATGAAAAGTTAAATACAGTTGTCAAATATAAGGTTTAAATTTAATCTTTTAATGTGCATTTTGCTGAGTAATATGAGGCGTAAATTTTGAAAATTACTAAATGTGTTTGAAAACCGGAAAATAATGATATACATACATTGCAAAATCAACACAGTGTACATAAACCACATAATTTTCATTATTTTTTTTTCAAATATTTTACTTTACAAATGAAAAAATAAAATTAGATATATGAAAGGATATTGTAGTGTATTAACGCGCACTTATTATCCTAAGTTTAAAACAACTTCCGGACTTATTTCTAAATCATCAAGCAATCTATTTATAAGTTATCTTCATAACATCACGACATTTAATTTCCTAAAAAGTATTACATTTCATTCGTACAACTTTATTTCATGTTATCTCAAACAACTTCATATTTGTATTTATCAAAAGTATCTGGTTTATATTAACATTTAGCACATGATCGCCCCACATGTCGTTAAATTAATTCAGTTTTAATTGCTTTATCATTTGACAGTACCATTATTAATTCTACAACTGAATAATAGCATTTCTTTTCTAAATGTAACATAAATAAGACACGTTTTCGAACCATTTCAATGGGATCAATTTTCCTATTAACTTTGAAATCAAATTGAATACAAAACAAGCGAGATCTAAAAATCTTTGTTGACATTGTTATTTTAAGTAAAATAGTCGTTAAATAATTCATTACTTGGAATAATTGTTCTATTGGTATTGTCTCGGATTTGTTTGCACGTTATTGCTTTAAATAATCTGTAATCAGATATAAGGGTAGGACAGGTATAGAATTAACATCAATAAAGTAAGACATCATTCTTAATAATTTCATTTAACGCCGCATGCATAATGCATTACGATAATGCAATGGCCGTCAAAACGATTATTGAATGTCCCCACTTGGTGCTAACTCGTCAATATATTATCATTTATTTCACATTGTATCAGCGTGCTCGAATCTGAATATTGATTATTCATGCTAGAACATGTTATTTTTACATAGTTTATCACTATTATAAAATTCAATTCAATTTTGACCAACTTGTTACCGCCTAATAAACAATATAGGCAAATATCACACAGGGAGTAATCATATATCAACGTCTTTTGTGCTTACAAGCATTTTTATAAACATTTAATAAGTGTTTCTGTATCATGCAGATATTGTCAAATTTAGTTGTTTTTTTTTAAATTGGCTCTTTACATTTACTTTTCACAAACCGAGAAAGTAAATAACATTGAAACTTCTTGCATGATTTTACTTAAAACAAGATATATGTTACGCCGTTTCCCAGATATTTAAAAAATAATATTTTCAAATACTATTTTGATGGTATTGTCCAAATTTGCAAATTTTTGTTGGATAATAAGTTTAAACGTTATTTACTCTTTTAAGATACTGTTAGAATATTATTCTCTAAAGATCTTATATCATTAAAACATTTAACTTTAATAGAACACCCCTCTTAATAATCAATCCTTTTAAATTGTTGCTCTCAAAGGTAAACCTTCACCTTTTGCATTTCTGAACTTCTTTTTTTCCTATGTTTTATTTAGATCAATAAAGATACTGTACAAATTTCAAGAAACAAAAGATATTGATAAAAAATAAAACATTGCATTTTCTTTTTGACTTGTACGGTCTGAAACGAATATTTATGTCATTATTTCAAGAAGGAATTAAATCAGACCCATTTCTATTTGTGAAATGAGTGTGGTCATTATTATGCACGATTTCCTTCAGTTTTTGTTAATAATATGATTTTATTCAGAACAAAAACATGTTTTATCCTGTATTTATTATGTCATGTTGTGTGTAAATGACACGACCGGAGGCCACATTCTTCATTCAAATAGCGAATAATTAAATAACCCAGCAATAAAAATCTGAGTAATTTTATTCTATGGCACTTTTGCGGGAAGATTTTCGTTTATATTAGCAATGAATGTCCGCATTTGAAAAACAGTTTTTTTTGTTTCAGAAATTTTTGTGTTGTTAAGGCAAAGCATCACTGAGTCATACAAAGCAGTCATATCAGTATATAATGTACAATTAAGCACATATAATACAACAAGATTTTCGTTATAAATGCGTATATTCCTTTTGGCAATATGTATTGTATATGGATATGTAAATTGTGTTATAGTGAATAAGCAATATAATAATCATTTTTACCTTCCTTAATTGAATATTTTAAACAATAACCGAACAATGCATAATGACGAGTTAAATTGAAAATAAAACAAAATTATTTGAAAATTTAACCAAGTTGATTAAATCAAAGAATAAGTCATTTCCTCCCAAACCAATCCACTTTTCGTTTGTTTGTTTTTTTTTCTTTTAAGATATAGTTTTTACGGACTTTTATCTGACTGATGACAAATAATTTATTGCCGAAGACATATATTTAAAATAGTATATATTTTATAAAAAGAAATCATGTATCATGATTGCGTAGTGTTCTTTATCTGGTTTGTTAATGATGAATTTCAATAAACACACAAATGTTTGTGACATTAAGTAACTATCTACGATACATTAGATTTTTTTTCTATAAAATCACTTGTAAGATTGTTAGCCGTTCATTGCTGATTGATATATTGCCCTTGTTGGGGAGGGGTTGCCTTTAAAGGTTGACGCATCGTAACTACAGCCAACGTTAAAAACTGTGTGATCGCTAAAGGCAACTAAATGGGTCCGAATGGCTGAAGTTAATGCATATCTAAAGCCCCAGTCACACTAGAGCTTACGACCAGTGAAGACCAGTTCACGATCACCAGTGACCTCTGGTCGCGGACAATCTTTATAACGTCTTACGACGGTCATCGGTGATCTTTGGCAGTCGCAGGTTATCTTATTTAGGTCCCACGACCAATTTCAGTCGTAGAGAGGTTTTTGAGCTTGCACAAAAACCTCCTTGCGATCAAACAGGTCGCTAGTAATCTTATAAGGTCTTAAGGCTGTCGCACGATGGTCGTTCGGAAGTGCGATAATCTTACGACAGTCTTTACAAATTGCCACTAGTCACTGATAATCCTAAGTAGTCTTTAGTAATCGTGTGATGGTCGTACGACAAGTTGTAGGTGATCGCATGTTATGACACGGGTAGTCGTAAGTAATCCCAGGCAATCTTGAGACCATCGTTCGTTTACTTATGACCTGTCGTACGATTGTCAATGATGACTTGTCTTACGATACTCGCAAACGTAAATTTATCTGTGCAAAAATGGTTTTGGTCGCAGACAATCGCTGATGATCGTCAGTTTTACAAGTCGCCTGTGGTCGCAAGTAATCGTAAGCTCTAGTGTGACTGGGGTCACAGGTGAGGTTGTTTTGACCAGGTGTTGTTTCAAGTTTAAACATCCGATATTAGCCGAAATCATATTTCCTGTTTCGGAATTACAGTTTTACTGTGTTGCTACGCCGTAAAATCACAAAAACACCAACCAACAAAAAATGAAATACAAGACAATCCTTTGTCTTTATAAATATGCCAAGCCTTAATTTAACAAAGCCCTCAATAACAATAAATCAGTAATTAAGGCAAGAATAGATTACACTTCAAAGAAATCTTTATCTTTATTTGTTTCGACTGAAAACATTTTTTTAAAGATTGGCAGTAATTGTATAGTGTTATGGGTGCACTATAACAAATTGCAGGCGAACATGTATGGAATTTAGCATTGTATTAAAGAAATCTAGAAATGGTGTGATCTCTGGAAAGCAATGAAAATAACTTTTTATTTATTAAAACTTTATAGTCTTTAAAGTCTTTTGACTAGTGATACAAACACGTGGAACATATCTCAAGCCCCTGGCTTAAGAGGTATTCAATCTTCAATACTAAGTAAACATACTGGAATGAATGATCCGGGGAAAAAACAACAAAAATATAACAACGCTAAAGTAAAGTTCGGGACAACATTCTACTGCTTCTACACTTGCGTTTGTAAAGTATCAAAGTTTGGAAAAGAGGTGATCCCCCGGACACAAGGATAACAACAATTTTAGATAGAAATTGAAAACTCGGTTTGATTTCGACCCTTGTTGTTAAGTTTCCTGTTAGTTAACGTCGTTTTTTCTTCTTCCCTTTTTTTAATAAACAAAATCAACATTAAATGTTCCTATCGCTTTCTAATTTTTATTTTTTTATATACTATCTAGTATTTTATTAAATAATCCATCAATCTTGACAGATACAATTTCTTAAATTATTCATCAATATTTAATCCGATTAAAATAACATTAAATTTTACATATTTGCAATTTTAAGCTCTAGATGACTGCTGAAGTCTATAGAAAATGTTTAATAAACAAATCATGAGTTGAATTTTACGTTTAATTAATAATTTATTATAATTCTTATAATACATGAAATGTTGCTGTATATCGTTCTAGAGAAATCATTTTCTTATAATATTATGTATAAATAAAAAAGCATATATATGTATTATAATATAATACAAATCTCCCTATACACTACTATCAACGTTAAATATTTCCACAAGAACATTATCGGGTGAAACTTAAATTTACAATTAATACACTTAACACCATGATAGTTTTCGAGCGTTATGCTATAGAAATTATCCAATCTCTGGGAGCGATAACAGATATAAGAATATTTCCTGTACTCATAATTGTACTGCAGTAGAAGACAGATCTTAATTCCTTCAGACACAATTGATTCCAGTATAGAGCTTCATTAATATTTAAACAAGTTTTAATGTACGTGCCGATATATAGTTGTGTGCCTTAACTCGACCTAAAGTCTAATTTCATTAATGCTATTGATCAGTGCAAAACATACAATGCAACAAACAAAAATGCTTTCATCTTTTTATACATTTTTCCAGTATAGCATGAGAAGATCGCGCTATTCAAATACAATAATGAAAAAATGCAACGAAGCTGCAGGCCAGTTTCACCTTTTGTTGTCCCAAAAATTGGGAAAAAGAACAAAGTGTTACATATTAATATGATCACGTTACTTTTACCTTTAAACACTTAAGTCCTTTTACATTTGATTATCATATTTTATAAAACAACAATAGAGTTTGCTTGATATATATCTTTTTTTGTAATAACGATACAAATGTCGTCATTAACGTGAGAAACAAATAAGGAATGCTACCCTGAACTCGGTAAGGCTGAATATTTTTTCTCACCCTCTTACATTTGGTGCTCACCGTTGGACTGTTAAAGTAAATAGCTCAAAACCGCTGTGAATTGTTTTCTGTATCCATAAGAAAAGGCGTTTTACGATTTTGATATTAAAGTATATCTTAGTATATCATTTTTCAAATATTTTCAAACAAATGATTCTTAGTATTTTACTCAACATAATCAATAAACCAAATATCACTTTAAAAAGGTTAAATATAAATAAATAAGTAGAGTATACTCGTTTATTACTGGTTTGTGGATAGGTTGATTCAGATATACTGTTGATATAATCCAATTAATCATATCACAACACTCCGATTAATAAAACACATTTACAAAATCGTGTTTTGACACACAAGAGACCATATTTTCAATTTCCCGTAAAAGTGTCTCTATTTATTCAGTGTACACGCCTGATTTAATCAAACACTCCAGTCTGTGATTTTATAATGTAGCTCACGTTGTTGTCTCCGGTACATTAATCTTCACATCGTTGAAGAAATTGTTGATGCGCATTACGGAAAAAATGATTTTACGCAATGTACATGACAATATTATGAATAATGTACATGGAAATGTCATGAATTATTTCATTCATCATAAAATATTTATGACCCAATACAATTAACATGCTTGAATATTTACAACAATTTTACATAACTGACAGTATTGACGCAATTGATTTGTTTTTAAATGTACAAATTATGCGTGATTAAGAAGTTACATTTTAATTGAGTTCAACACAGTATTATTTCAAATTAATTATGTACAATTTTGAAAAAAAAAAATTGACGTGTATTATTAGAATGATACAGCATGGCAGATCATTGTCATCGCTTTCTCCGAATGTTTTAACAAGAGGACAGTGCATGAGGACTTTGTTTGTGAACAGAATACTTCCTTTTGATCTAAACATTTAAAACATTATCAAAAAACAGACTTGTTATTGCTATTGTTTGCTTATAATGCATGAAGAAATTAATTATGAAAACGTTATTAATGATAATATTTGTCGGCTTATTTATCGGTATTTTATGATATTTAATAATATACAATACTATGTACGTTTCAACATAGAATACGACTGTCACGCTAATTAAAAAAAAATACATTAAGACTTAATACATTTTTTTATTTCTGTATATAATAACACATTTGAATTCAATGTTCAACATGCCATAATACATTATTTAGCGGTCTGAAACCTTATAAAGTATTAATGCCCAACTGCTTCTACAATAATTCATTAAGCTAACGCTTTTTACCCGACAGTTTATTGTTTATTGTTAACATGTTAGCTAACATGAAGGTACGTTCGACATTTGTGCGCTTTTAATTTCGAGTCGTCTATATAACGCTGTCATCCATAGCAATAACACACTTCAAAGTAAAATATATCAACTCGTTAGCTCTAAGTTCATTATGCATCGGTTTTAGATAATTTGAATACAATATAATTCTATGAGGTTTCGGTTACATGCATGTAAATTTCGGAAACAATGATAACAGACTCAGCATAGTTTGAATACATATAATGTAGTGCTTAGATTTGATTAGATAGGGGAAATACTTTATGGTAACACTTTCCTAGTTTGATACAGATAGTCAAATTGAACAACATATTATGCAGACCATTTACTGTTGGTTTAATTGTTTTAATTGTTAAAATATAATCTTTTAAAAGTATACATATTGTAGTAGAATATGAAAATTAAGATCGCGAAAGCCACGGATCGACAAAGGATTAAAACCTAATGCAATTAGCATCACAAACAAATATTTCATCATTCAAGCATTTACATAATAATTCACAGATTGCTTGAAACACATGCGCAATTTTAGCAAAAAAGAGCTCGGTAAACAAATCACTTTTGGGGCCGTTACAAGATACAAAAGGAATTACACAACAGTAGTCCATTAACTTAAAATGGTATTACACAGACACAAAGACACGATAATCGAATATTCACATAAATTCAAACCATCAAGATATATTCTTATTTTAAATTACTACATTTACTACATACTCGACTTCGAAACATTAATAACATAAAATACTGCCTGAAGCAAATAATTATTGGTGACTTTATAGTTACTGTACATTGAAAAGTTCCCATTTAAGTCCATCTACCGAATACAAAATAAGCTGCTCTTTTCGTATTAAAATGTCTGAACATATACGTTTGAGTACACAAGGAGGTAATATTTGAATTATCAGGTTTTGAACAAATGCACTGAAACCAATATCTGCCTGAAATCATAATTTATATACTTTCTAAAATAATTCTTTGGCTTGCAGGAAACAGGTAGTGAATAATGGACTGTTAACTATATTAAGTAATAGATAAAGCACTAGATTTTGTATGTCTTAATGTAATAACGTTTGTACCTTCAGTTAATGAAACTCACAGAATATATTAATACAAAGAGTGGGGTTTAGCGATACCATGGTTTTTCTTGTTTTAAATTTAATTATTCCATGCAGGTAAACTGTTCTAACCAAACTTACTCTATCTTTGTTGTAAACAACTGCACTAAAACATAATAATTTGATTTAATGATCTTGCATACAAAAATGAAAATACTAAATGCGCCGTTTGCATATTTACAAAAATAGAAACCGTAGGCTTTAGCACACGTACCAGTACTTTCCTTTTAATTTCTTGTGCTTTAAATGTTATGCATTCCTTTTGTCAAGTAAGACACTTTGCAGGTACAATGCCTGAAAATTGCGTAGGTTTTATTTTCAATTAAATTTAACTTCATTTATTGTGAATGTTTTCCTTCCATTGTTTTGATATCTTACAAGAATTTGTTCAAGTACAACCTCCCTCGGATAATACTTGAAACTTGTAAGTATAAAAATAAAACAAATTGAGATCCAAATAATAATTTTTGCTCGTGCAAGGAATGAAAAAGAAATCCGAAATAAACGAGGCACCCATTTATAATTTAGTTACACTAAATCTCATTATACAAATCATGTTCCCACACCAAGTATGTAAATAATGTAGTATTAACTTTGCTCAAGATAGACTACTGGTGTATCATTCATTATAATATTGCTAAACAAGATAATAAGTTGAAATTGCATGTATACGAAACCAAGGCATACGTCTTGATTTCTCTTTTACTGTGGCGATTTGTTCTAAATTGTCAATTTTGAATATAGTTTATTCAGCAACATTTATATGAATTCTCAAAATAATAAAACCTTAAAGGGTTACTTCGATAAAACACAATATAAAAACGTACAATTACTGCGTTCAATTCCTGATTTTCCGGAAAACGGTCTCCTTCGCTCAAGTGACATTGTTACGTTTTAATCAAGAGGTCTATTGTGAATGAATTTAAAATAATAAGGTAATACACATTTTAAAATGAATGCAAGTCAAAAAGACAAGCCAAATTCTCGTTTGTAAAACTCAAGTTATTTTCTAATATGTGTGGTTTAAATCATTGTCAAGGAAATCACTTACATAATTTCATTATAAAAGTATCTGCGAAATTGAGAGACCCCTGTAAATGCGCTCACAAAATGTCAATACCGTTAGATGCCTTATACCTTAACACACGTTTTTTCACTGCTCCACACTTATAATCTAAATTACCACATCGATGCAAAACAGAATAATTTATTAAGCTGGTGTTTAAACACTACATTATATTGTTTTATGAAAACATCCTAGCTTATGTGGGGGATTATTTGACATTTGTTTGGTTGTAATATAGGATCTTTAATAATTTTTTTGTATCACAAACGCTAGTTTTATTCGAACTTACTTCATTATAATTAATGAATTCAAATTAACAAGATTGAGATAGAATATAAGATGATACGAATCTAGTTTTAAGAACACAATAAAATAAAACAAGATATGTGTAGAATATAAAATTATGCAATTTGGTATCAAACAAGTTTAAACATTTCTTTACTCATTTAACCACTAATTTTGATTTTAAATAATTACGCAGAATATGGTAGTAAAGAAAAGAATATAAACTAAAGAAATAAAGAGCCTTGATCATGCGTCACAATTAACTTAATATACCCCGGTATTTAGTAGTTGCAGGGAACCTTCGAATAAAGACTCAAAAGATTTCAGAAAAGAGGACGAAGATTCAAACAGTACAAACGATTTAGCTTTGAATTGATATTACACATCAATACAAGGACTGGAAAACCAAATGAGACATTTATTTTATCCATAAAAATCAAACCATTCAAGTATAGAAATTACATTTAGAAAATGCAGAGAACAATTCGTAATAAAAACGTTTGAAACACTACTAGCTAACTGACACATTTTGATACACGATAACGATTTCAATTGTTACTAATTTTTACTACAATTCTTTTACAGAGCTGTTATGATTACAACAACTTTAAAATGTTGGATAAAAAGACATTTTCAAGTTTTATTACATTTTGTGATATATTTCATTGTTTCCTTTGACTTTCCATAATTATGCAGCGTTTGGTTAAAGCATGTTTCTTTTAATAAAATTTAATAAAAAAAATATTATGTCTTTATAATATGAACATAAATAATATCAGTAATACAAATATTCTATAATTTAACAACAGTTACGTTTTTTCTCTTTTCTATGAATTTTCACACTATTTCTAAATAATCTATAACCACATCGTAATCCCTATTATATCATGATTCGGCAATGACATTTGACTCAGCTAATTTAAAATTAAAATATAATTTATCATTGGGCAGCACAATTAACAAACCTACATTAATTAACGGCATTTTTATTGTCTCTTGAAGGAAATTAAACACGGACAATTGAACCTTTTCAAAAAGCTTATTTTACTTATTTTTTTCGTAATCTGCAAAGACAGATGAAACATGAAAACCTCGATTTACATGTTTTTAAAAACAAAAGACAAAAGAGATAATTAATAAGTAAACGCGAAGACTAATTGATTTATTGGAGTTGTCTCATAAATGTTTACACTTCATTTCTTTCATTTGAAACATAAAAAAAATCAAATTCTTACAACGATCATGCGAAGAACTGAAATTGGAAAAAGTCTGGACATGATAAGGAAAAGAAATTGAAATCGAAATTGAATTGAATATCGATTTTTGTGTAGTTCTTACCTAGCCCGATTTGAATGAAAAACATTACATTTTGCACAATGAAAAGTATTATATTGGAAAAACGGGGTGAAGGAATGATTTTAAAATTTGCACTGAAGTTACTGATCCAAACCTACATCGGATTGTACAAATATAAAAAAATATTTCAACACCCATCATGTCTAAAAAACTCAATGGAATCCCTTTTCAGGAAAATATTTAAGTTATCACTCTTGATATAAATCATAATATAATCTTTTAAATATAATTTGTATTAGTATTCTATTTAGTCACGAATTTCCGCTTTATCATATTGACATAACAAACCCT
Source organism: Ruditapes philippinarum (assembly GCF_026571515.1). Classification (NCBI taxonomy): domain Eukaryota; kingdom Metazoa; phylum Mollusca; class Bivalvia; order Venerida; family Veneridae; genus Ruditapes; species Ruditapes philippinarum. Next base: position 123,760 of record NW_026860231.1, read on the forward strand.
AGTGAAATTCAGCATAAAAAGTATGATAATATAAATTATAAAATTGTAAATTGTATTATGCACAATAATACTTTCATTAGTTGAAAAAAGTAATATGCATTTAGTGTATTAATATCTTTAAACGCAAATGATTTCTCAGTTCTGGTGGTACCAAAATAACTACAAGCGTACAAAAATGTTTGGCTTCAACCTTCTTATTCAAATACAATGCTACTCATCTTAAGGCTTCCACCATCAAAAATGTATTGCTTGAGTGTTTTGTCACAATCAACGTTTTAACGCCGACTCAGCAGTTTTAAGTGTTTGTATGCCTCAATTTAAACCAATTTCACGTTTGAAGACTTTTTACATAATTATAACTCTGTATTGCATTTCACTGCATTGTGTCTTTTTCTGGTATGATTGAATACCGTAATATCAATATAAATCGGAATAAAATACATTTTTTACGAAATGTGCTTGAAAATATCAAATCATTTTAAAGGAGGATATTTGTTCGGTTTAATTCAAGAATATTCGTTTTGGGTAGCAAAAAAATCTTTATCCTGCATTTGCTATGTCGTATGAAGTGTGAAAAGCGCAATCGGAAGTTCAATTCTTCATTCAAATAGCAAATGATTAGATATCCAGGCAATAAAGGAGGGAGTGATTAAATTCTGCGGCGCTTCTATCAGAATGTTTTTGTTTTATAAGAATATTAATGTCCGTACTATGAAAAAAAGCTGTCGATGCCTTCTCGGATATTATTTCTATTATAAAAGTTAAACAAGAAGTATCTTTAAAATAAGATTCTTGGTCGAGGTAAATCTGCTCTTACTTGTAAAAATCATTTCGGAGTTTTGTATTCATTAAAAATGCTAGCTGTACCTGTTTAATGATCTGATAATAAAGCTAATTTCTTGTGTACATATAAAGTTGTGATTGCAAACAGTCTCAGTAGGGTTAGTACAACAATGTACAAGAATATACAATAATATGTAAACCTTACCTAATTTGGAAGTTGAAATAAGAATCACAACAACAAGCCAATTCTTCTGTAAAGATATATAACCACCACAATAATCCATGATAGCTGGCTCCTTCATTTATATCCTTTTTTTACAAATAGTTTATGTTCATGCTCATGAACTGTTTCAATAGTTATCCAAAATGAAGAAAAGTACAAAATTATTTCCACTCTTATTTACACTTTAAAAGTCAATTGGTTTTTGATTTCCGCAAACGGTGTTCTTTGCATTTCCCCCTAAACTTTATAAAGTTGTGAAAATAATGCTTTTTATCAGATAAAATAATAAGCAAAAAATGAGATTTCCTGTTAATCATTTAAAAATAATGAGTAAATAACTTATAATATTGTCAGTTAATATCCGTTTAAAAAATTACTAACTTAAAATATAAGTAAGCTCTGTTTCAAATTTAAGCAAATATGACACACGATTTTCCTTATTAAAAATCAGAACAGCAACAAATTGCTTAAATGATATACATGTCTTACACAATTTTAGCTATTCATATCAAGCAAACAAACAAGGTTTGTTTTATTCGCAGGTGACTTAAACAACTTAAGCTTGATTTGTTAAAGGTATATATCACGTGTAAAGGTAAATAAACGTAACAGATAATCCAGTCGTACAATTCCGCTCTTTTATTGATTGCCGCATTCATATTGTAAACAGACGATTAAATGTTGGAAATCATCATTTTGTCTAAGAATTCAAAAGTTATTTTGATAGTCCATGTCAATCAACGCATTCAACAATCACTATTATTCTGCATTTATCTTTATTATACTTGTCAGAATTTTCCCACAAAATGTTAGCATTTTGATAAATGTTAGTATCTACATTTTGTTTTGTAAATAACGTGGTATATTGAAATCAATTATTGCGTATATTTTTCCAGAAATGAACGTTTTTTTTTATAAAAACAATAATATCTCTTTAACAAAGTCTACTCTTTATATATTACACTTTTCTCATAAAATGTTCCATCATTCATAATTATTTGAATATCACCAGTTGAATAATTTAAAGTCACGCTTTATTGTATAAATGTTATATTCATATCAAATTTATACACAGAAAATTTATATAAATATCGTACTAAATTTCAAAATATCCACTGAAACATATTCCAGTTTTACTTAGATTTACAATTAATATATCCGTTACCGTCGCATTCGCTACGTGATTGTTAACGCTACTCTATAGATATCATCCAATCAGTGGAAGTGATAGCAAATATCTGATCATTCACTCTAGCCACATGATCATACAGTAGTAGAAGAGAGATAGTTCCTTCTTCGTCCGAAATTGATTCTAGTATGGTTTTTGTCTAGTTCGCGTTTGTTACTATTTAAACAATTATCGATGCATCTGTATATCGGGTTTTGCCTTACGTTGTATAACTAATCCACCGATATAAGTTGCCTTCGTTTCAACTTGAATAAAAGTGAAATAAAATTGACGTGTGCAATATCAGACCAATATGATATTTCACCTTCGTTAAATTATGCTAATAAAATGCTAATAAAATTAATTCTTTTGAACCAAGTGAAATAAAATTGCACATTATAAATCAATTAATGAATAAATAAGTCAATAGATAAATAAATAAACAAGTCTTAGATTTTATAATATTATAACAGTATCTACAACATATGCACGCAGGTGCATATTAAGTCGTTTTAAAGAATGTTCTAGAGTATGCAACTAAAATCTAACGTAAATTCTGTGAAACCGTTACCACTCGGCTGATACTAACGCTGTACTAAACTTTTATAAGAAAACTATAAATAAACTGTTGAACATGATCAGAGGGGAATTATAATCTATAGTTTGTGTTTTTTTACTGTCAGGGTCATTACCAAATGTATGTGTGAAACATTTAGAAAATGCTGTCTTCAATACATTAATACATATTTTAAAAACAAAATTTAACTACTTCAGAAAGCAATACTTTTCGGCTTAAATGCTTAAGCAAGTTTTTATCCAACTACAAATAAGACTTAAAAATCAAATTTTCTTTTTAAATTTCAAAAACATCTAGGTGATCATGAATATTTAAAGACAAGACATTGAAATAAAAGATGAATAAAACAGTATTGAATTCGCGAGAATAAACAATTATTGTTTGTATTTAACAACATATGAATCTGAAGCATATATAAAGGTCAAAGTTGGTACACTGCACGATAGTTTAAAGATAAATAAAATATAACTAAATAACCAGCCAATTTATGACAGCAAGTTCGGTAAGTGCTTCCAAGAATACAAATGGAATTGTTTAGTAACATGCCTGATGAAATTTCATTCTCTTTTTCGATGATTATTAAAAAAGAAACGAACATATCTTGTTGTATTATTTTATGATCACAGGCAAAAAAGCAAGATTTAAAATCTAATTAGGTAACTGTACCATACACTGAAGACGACGACACTTCATTCACATTAGTTTGCAATTATTCATTTTTTACATAACACTTTTGGCATGATGTTTGTTCGCGTCACTCAGTTTTCTTGATGCTATAATAATGCATCAATCATCTTTTGGTTCTCTTTAGATAGCTAATATTGTATGAAATTATCATTTCCCCTTGATACTTTAGAAAAGCAGACACATTTGTTTCCTCATGATGTTTAGCCACGACACACATATGAATACTTTATGCATTAATTTTCATTTACTTATCTTCTAGAAAAGTAAAACCTGAGTACAACAATATAATGTTAGACAGGACGAAAACAAATGCAATGCTCATAACATTTTTGTTATCACAAGCAATATGTTTAGGTTCAAGACTTGGTTGTGCTCAGTAAAATGTCGTCAAATGCAAAAGAAATAGGACAGCTTCCTGTCATGACACGCATGACGCGACAAAATGTGATTACAATGACAACATCTGATATCCAATTTCCCTCAGAGGTGTTCGTTGGTTTTAAATTCATGCTTGATTACAACTAACACATAAATGGTAGAATATCCAATAGACTTAATGAACTAAGGTTACTGTCATGTTCTAAACATCACATCAGATTTCAGCACAAATTAAAACAAAATTTTGATCGTTATTTAAACGGAGGTTAATTATATAGTTTTTTACGAAAGTATTTTTCATACTATGATAGTAAACGTATTTGCCCCTAATCTTAATCAGCTATCTACAATGTTTCTAATATTCAAAATGAACTTCACGAACGTTTCAATTTTATTTTAAGACCTAGTTAATACTGTTAAAGTTATATAATGCTCATCTTTTTCATTGATGACTGTATGTTTTCAAATGATTGCCATAATTGTGATAGACAAAGAATTGATAAGAAATAAATCTGCCTAAAATGTAAAATGTCTGCTCCACTCTGTCTATAAAATGAACGTTACGGGTAAATTGCAATAGACATTTACATGTAAGTTTGAATATAGAAATCAACTCCAGTTTCAATTTAAAAATGTAACTATTTTATTTGTAAAATATACAACGTTTCGACCCAAAAGTCTTCATCAGTTATACTTTGTTAACACGAAATGACGTCAACGTCATATGACGTCAGTGACATTGACGTCAAAATATAATACATAATTTGGCGTATAAATGTAAAATGTAGGATCTTAATAAAAGATACAAAACAGTGGTAAAGATGCAATAAAAAGCAATATAAAATGAGAAAACCATCATAAACTTCATATTGACATGCAATTAGTTTTAAGTCATAAGCAAAAAAAAAGAAAATACAATTTTTTTTATAAAACTAAATATTAGAATGAAGATTTGTAAACAGCAAAAATGTAGTCAAAGAATGAATAGTCACAAATTTGATATTAAACACTTTCCTGTCACTATTACCAATGTTTCTGAACATTTTAATTCTGAAGGGCATTCTATCAAAGATTTTCATTCATGCCAATTGATAAAGTAAAGAATAATTGGCAAAGATAATTAAAAGAAACTACATGGATGTATAAGCTAGGCACAATTATTCCTGATGGCATGAATTCCAAAATACTTTATTAATTTTGTAGATTATAACTTTTCATTTTAATATTTTTATATAAAAAAATGTATTTTCTATTTTTTGCTTATGACTTAAAACTAATTTCATGTCAATATGTAGTTTATGCTGGTTTTCTAATTTTATATTGATTTTTAATAGACATTTACAGACATTTCTATTGGCTACGCACCTTTTTGTCGTTTCATACGATTTAAGTATACTATAAAATTGAGAGGAATTACGGCAATATGTAAACTTATGTTGACTTTCATCTTCTCACCCACTATATACTCTGTTTGTTCGAAACATTAAATGTTTTCTTTGTTTGTCATGTATTGTGCAAATGATATCACCGGAGGCAAAATTCTTTGTTCAAATGACAAATTGTTACAATTTCATTGCCTAATGGGTATTTTATTGTTTTGTAAGAATATTAATGTTCGTGTTTTGTAATAGATTATGGTTCAAGAGAATTTTGCTCAACTCTAACATGACTGGCGGCAATAATGACTGAAATTAAAATTTCTCGGAAAGTTCATCGTTTTATACAAATGAAAAAACCGTTATCAGGCCATAATTATGTCAAAACTCTTAAATAAAGCGTACTGTTTCTCGAACTTCGAAAAAGAATTTTTTCTTGAGACTATTAACTCTGAAAGTTACGAAATGACTTTTATTAATTATATTTACTACTTGTTATTTTGATATTTTTCAAGCATTTGTACAATACCATTATTTTGAAGGATAGTCAAAAGCTTAGAAATTGCACGAAAATATATCTCAATTAATTAATGTTGATACGTATATTGGGTTGATGTTAAACTTTTTAACAAAGACGGTATTCTTCCTTTGCATTTACTTTTCGCCGCTAGAAGAAAATGTTAAATTTTTTTTTAACATTTTGTCTACGTAATATAGTAAAAAATAATATATATATATAAAGTGATCACGATTATAGGTAAGAAAAATAGATTTATAAAAGTAAGGACATTTTTAAAGATCGTTTAAATGTGAAACATAATAAAGACTCATAAAAAAACGTTAAGAATTAAAAAACAAAATTCACCAAGAAATTGCTTGATTCATTAACATAATTATTATGTAGAAGGGTAGAATATTGATTAACTGGTTCAACCTTGATTTAAATTTGAACTTGGAAAACAAACATCATGTTAACAAACATTGTGAGAATAAAAGTTTTTGTGAAATTGTTGAATTATTGACAGGAAGAATTTATATAAAAATCACTATAAAAATGGGAATTATTGTGTACGCGTGAAATCAAATGTATCAGCAATAAAAATCCTCAAACAAACAAACAAAATGATATATTGCAGTTGCTGTTATATGCTTTTCAGTTGGTGCTTTTTCTAAGTCCTATTGTTCATTTACTTATGCGTCAATAATAACAATATCAGCTTCCAACCAGTATAGTTGTTATGCGAAATTCACCATGTGTCACGGCAAACATGCGTACCCACTTGATCCATTCATTGAATATTTTGCCATTCATATTAAATACAGATTATTTACTTGTACTTGCAATTAAAATGAGATGTTTTGATTAATAGAACTATTAGTTGATATTCGAAATCAATAAAGTACAGAAGTTTATCAACTCTGTATCACCTTGGAGGAATAATATTTACATTGAATACTGTGCAATGTGCATCTAGTATGCAGTTTTCTACATTTATATACCTTACATATCAAATGAAGTTTTATTCTTTTTTTAACGACAGCACGTTTAAACTGAAGAAAACAATTAATATTTAAAAAGTACATGCATCAACATTATGGAAGTTATAACTGATTAACTGCACTTTTCTTTCCTTTTATATATAATATAAACTAAAGTCGACCAACTGAGTTTAATATTATACACATTATTACTAGTTCCCTCCTTTAGATATTATATCAACTAGAAGAAATATATTTCAACAAACAATCCTTTTTAAGCACCATGCTAATTCATTTAGGTGATAAAAGCATTGCTTTTTTGCTATATGATTGCCAACGCTTTTCTTAAAAATCATTTAATGAGGCTCTCTTTTTTCCATATTTTAATAAAACTTTGTTAATGACGTTCCTGTCTAAATTACACAACTCATCAGTATTTGTAATGTTACAAAATTCGTGCGCTAACTAAGGAGCTTTATATGTATGAGTTTTCTCTGTTGAAATTCACAGATTGGGTCCTTCGTGCATTTTATACACCCACATTTGTGAACCTTATCTTGTAAAAATTTATTTACCAAGGGGGTTCCATTAATATTACAAGACACTTACATGCAATGAAAGAATAATATAATTGTATTAATGACATGTTGTCGGTTTAGTCCATTGTGTGTTTTTATTCTGTAAATTCATTTGTACAAAAAGCACAAGGTAGGTAAAATAAACTCCTTGTTTTAAGTATAAAAGTATTGTAAATATCGTAAACACCGAGATCAAGATTATTTTCATTCAGTTTCAATGTTTTTTAGCCTTGTGATGTTCATATTTCAATACACGAGTGAATGCATCATGGTAGTGTTTCCCATTGTACTCTGGAATAATAGCCGATGATCCCATGATATTCAGTTACATCTAGTACTTTTAGTTCGTCATGGCAAAGAACTGCCGTAATACCTTTCAGTTTTCATAATATACCTTTAGTAATGCATTAAAAGTTTTTCAACAAAGGGTACATTGTAAGAATTGTGTATCCACTCAGTTTAGAGTAAGGTGGTGCCTTTTTTTTATCCCCCATTGTTTTTAAACGAATAAAATAATTAAATTGTGATGCGTACACCAATTACACATTACAATTTAATTGAGAAAGCATATTACAACTAACTATCCGATCAAATACTTGGTAGCTTCATTTTGTCATTAAATCATAATATCATTATAGAGATACAGAACACGAATTTAACGCATTTCTTTTTTCAGAAGATGTTGGAGTAAACAAATGTTAAAGTGTGCATTAATATTGGAGTACCATTAAGAAATCAACCCAATCTTACTTTTGTACGCCGCTGACATATTGATTTGTCTGTATTAGATCAATTATCCATCGATCTAAAAATGTATTGTTATCATAATTATTTTGAATTCTCTCTAATACATTTTAAACGATTAATATCATTATCAAAATATATATTATTTGCTATATCGTCTATTAATATAAACATATAATCAATTTCTGATTGATTACAACAAATTCTTGATATTTCTATCTTCTCTAACATTAATAAGATATCACTGATATTTATGATAAAATGGAATCTTGAAGATGCAAAAACGGTTCCGTTAATACCTACAGAATGATATACATGTATCTATAACTTATAAATTTAAAAGCAATTTATAACATTGAAAACTGATTAACATCTTATATTTCATCAGTCTTAAATATATCATTTAACAATGTATTTGTTACTGTACGTACATACTACATTTTTGATAGATGTTGTAATTCATTTTTTAAAAGAATTGTTGCATTTGTACTATTGTTCTTGTAATAAAATGTAGACATATTTAAATATATACATCATTTAAATCTAAAATTGTAAAATTTAAAAGATGCCGTCTTAAATGGTATTGATGGGTCGTTCAAAATTACATCATTTTGTGTTTTGGTATTTTTTTACCTTTCCATTTTATTTTTTCCTTGTATAGTTGTCCTACATTCCTATTTTTTTTTTAAAAATGAAGTACATCCATCATTGAGGTGTGTTTCCTGCTTTTAGAATTTTTTGTGAAATGCAGGTTTAAACCAATATGCTCACACTTTTCAAATTTCCGATTACTCAATTCAGCCCACTGTTTTGTCGTTTCGTGATTCAATATAATCCCTCGATTTTTTATAGAAAATCTGGAAGGACTATTCCTATTCCTCCGAATCATTTATTACAAGAAAATTACATGGAATTTACAGACTAGGTTTGATTGAGTCTGTACATGAGGGATAATATAATGAAATCATCTCTTACGACCCTATCGGCTTGAGAAGTACAAAATTTTACAAATACTCTATTTTCATATCTTTATTCAGTTACAAAATGTGTCGAAGGGCAAATAAAAAAGTAACCAAAGAAAATATATATAAGTCTTAAACATAAATACCTTCGTATTTTACACTTCTATAGTTTATAAAGTGTTACGTTTGCTTTCTGTTGTTGTTGTGTTTCAGCCATGAAGCGTCTCGGGTATTAATTTACTTCTGTCGTCCGGATATGTAAAATACATTACAAATGTACAGAATTATATAATTTCAATCAAAGATATATTTTAATTTACGTGAATGTTAATCATTGGTGAAATTGTCAATGAAAAAAAATTAAAACTTGTTTTATGCAATTCGTATGACTGAACAGATATATCATGAATTAGTTTAAGGGACATGTCAATATGAAATTCAAAGAGAGAATAATATACTTTTATCGAAGTGGAAATTCGGTATGAATTATTATACTGACAAAGAAAAAACTTAATACATCGGCTATTAAACGCCCCATTTTACACAGGACCTAATTAACTCATTCTATATTATTTTATAGATAATCATTTACGTGCTATGGATAAGCAAACAGGGCAAGGACATTTCAAACGATGTCCAAACATTATTAAATCCATAGAACTGATAAAAACGTATATTGATTTTTCAGAGATATTGTACTATTCTATCTTATGCTTCTAATGTTTCGTTGTTAATCCAATTTCCTGACATGATTAGTATTTAGTTATCTTAAGCATGTATCAAGTTCTCAATTCTTTTAGTCTATCAACTTATTCAGAGATATTAATATCAATGTACTCTGTTGTGTAGCAGACAAACAAGTTATTTCAGTTTTCGGAAGTGTCGCTAGCAAATAACCCTTGGAAAGTAAATAACATCTCTCCCCACACCAAAAAATTAATAAAAAAAGAAAGAAAACACAGAAGAGAAAAAGCAACAATCATTAAAATGTTTGGTGAGTTATAACTAGTGCATATCAATGGCTTAATTTCTAAAACCAAAAAATAAAAAAATAAAGAGTATAATTTGATGCTATTAAAGTAACTATTGAAATTTTCTTTAAAATTATAGAAAAAGTTAGAATATAAACATAGATGACAAATACTATAGAACGGGGTTAAGATTTAGGTTGACAACATTGCTGATATGTTTGTGTTATAATCATTCAAAGAAGCTGTTCTAACATTCCTTAGAGAATTAGGTTTAAGCAATAAAAGGGTAGTTTATAAAGCATGTACATTTTATAATTTGCTTGACATTCTGTGTTGGTTTAAAATCACCAACATTTTGCATATTTTCCTACTTCTTTGCTCTTTACTATTATAATTAAACTAATCTTGTTCCCAAAATTAATAGGAAAATTTCATAAATGTTTTTTCTTCATTTTTACCAAAGCATAAAATTTATTTCCCTTTTAAGTATTTTAACTAAACAAACTACATGCATTTTACTTTACAATAATAGTTCAAACTTTTGAATATGATTCATTGAAATGTCAACACTAAATGTTTATAAATCAAGTTAAACATGCTGTAAATGCCATAATGTTTATCTGATTATTGCCCTGTATTGATTTTATCACGATTGTATTTACTTTTACAATACAGTACAACGGCTAAACTCGTTAAAATCGAAAGTAAAATGTAAAACGCTTCTTTTAAACACCTTTCAAACAGAAATCAATTGATATATAATGCTTAATTAGGAAATACTTCAAAGAAATTAAAGCAGCTCTATTGATTATTATAGCACAAAAAGCATTTATGTTTACTTATTGGTCAAATTTTTCAATTAAAAATTAAGCAGATGGTCTGTTATACATAAGGCACTTAGTAATATTAAAAAGCCGTACAATCCTTATAATCGAAATTATTTGTCAATTTTATAACTATACGTGTTTCTTCTTTATCAATATAAGTCCAGCGGGTATTTGAATAAGATAATTTCCACGGTAACGTCTGCAGTTCAAGTACATTTTGTTGATTACCTGAGAGTACACATTATTTTTGTTTCGACTCATTTAAATTGAGCAAGGTAAAACCGTAAGGACGATTTTACAAAATTGTATGCATGCCTGTGTTCATGTTAGTGTGTGACAGTACGTGCGTATGCATACGTGTTATTCTTTATCAAATTTTGAAAGTTTATATATGATGCTTTTTTATTACTTTATTCTTAAAGAGTTTTCTCGAAACAGTTGATTTCGTTTATTTAATACAATGAATATTACACATAAACAGTTTAAAATGTTCCGGAATGCTACTTAAAGGTTTAGTAGGGATTTGTCAGTTAAGTTATAATTTCTTTCAGTCGCCATTCGTTTGCTAGGCAATTCACTGTGATATGTATTTTTGGATATTTTTCAGTTTATGTTTTACAATTCCCTAAAACGATTAATGACATAGTCTATTATGAAATATGGGTAAGTCCATTTGCGATCTTTTTGCGTCGTAAGTGATATTGATATTGTCTGTTTTAACAAGTGGAATACATTTGATCAGTCATTTGCTATTTAATATTAGCAATTTACGCCCCCCGCTTTTAAACAATAATGTTCAAACCAATACATGAGTAAATTTGTTGAGTTCCTACATTATACTACTATTAAATAAATACGTATTTTAGATATTCTTTAAAACATTTCAAATTTAATAAATTCATGAACATTATGTATTTTGCTGAGTTCCCTCTTGACAAATACAACGAATCAAATATTTTCTATAACAATTAAAAAGTTATTCATTTAAATGTGGTACATTGTATGAAACTACGATGCTAACTAATGCTTTCGTAACTATGCATTTTACAATTAGAACAGAAACAATACATATCGCTGCGAATATGAAAATGTAATTTGACTAATGCACTGGCCCGTAGCACTGGCAAAGAATTGAATATGCATTATTTTTTAACAAACAAACAAATTTCAGTTATATTGATTTCTTCGAAATTTAATACATGCATTGTCAAGATAATTCAATAACTTGAAGAAGGTACCTACACTTGGTTGTTTTGTTAGTGGAAAACCGTGTCACTGTACAAAATCTTACCTTTTACTAACTTTTGTGTCTGGATAAGGTAATATAACACCAAAGCATTAAAAACGTTTCCAGCAACATCAACTAAATCAGAGATCAAAACCGTGCCTGTTTACAATCTTCGGGATACTTTTGATTTGAACATCATGAGACATTTACATGGTGGATTGTTCTTACCTCACTAGGTTTCTTTTATCATATTGCATGACTCATATACTACTATATTGAGATAACTTAACAATATTGCTATATATTGCTTTAGCGTTTTAGAAGTCATACGCTTTTGTTTTGTTATAAACTAAACAATTATATAGCATAAACTATTTACTAACATTTACTTACATGTAAGAAACAGATTAAGTTTTCACAACGCTTATTATAGAAAACGGGAAAACTTATTCATGTTAGACTTTGCTGCTGCCATAAAAAGAAACTAGTAGACTCAAAACATTTAATATTTGTGAATTATTGCATAATCTTACTCACTGATGTTTTGAACAAAATTGCTAAGTTTCTCAGTTCATTGTCTTTAATATTATGTACAACCAAAAGCTTTCTTTTAAAACATTGTTAAAGCGACAAAAAGAACAACAACAACAAAATAATTTGATTATTTGTTGTTTTTTTGTATCTATTACACTCTTGTCAAGATAAATTACCTTGGAAATTACAGCAAAGTCTACAGCTGAATGACACGTTCTGCTGTAAGAATAATGAAATTAATTTGAAATACGACGTCCTTCATAATAGCTACATTGTTTTGGTTGAGAAATACACCTTCTCATCTTGCGTTTCAGCGCATTGTGTTTTAAAATGACTCAATTGAAGGTTATGGTCTATTCAAAATGATAAATTACAAACAATTAAGGAAACACAAAGAATTAAATCCGCTGACTTTGTACTAGCGTTGTATTGTGAGAATATTACTTGATTCTATAAATAATCAAATTGCAATAAGATATAATATCGTAATTCAACTTCCTGTACAACACGTGTGTTAATGTAACCTGTTTGACGATTGTAATTATTTGGTTTGATTTTAAATCGGGAGCAAGTATTTTATAGATTATTACATTAAGATGCAATAATGAGTTTCTTATTGAATTTCTATAGACTTTTGCCTGGAAAATTGCTTCATCATGAAATTATACAAACCAACACAAGCGAATGTAATCTTTGTTATCCCGGGCAAAAAGCTAATAATTACAAACAACTTAACCTATCATGGCCTTGTTTTTCATCGTTCTCTGGAATTGTATTCCGATGCTCCGATTCTTCCTACCTCTTAACTGCCTAAGTAATAATCTTCCGTGATAAAAATACCTTTAACTTTCATTTGCTGGATACTATAAATGTATACTGATTGCACCCAACACATTTGTTTTCAATTCAAACATATGTTTGTAAAGATTTTGTAACGGGACAATGTGTCTAAAGATGAATTTATGCAGAAAAAAAAGTATATTTTAATATAGTGTTGCTTATTTATTCATACAGTCAACCTGAATTGTCCAGTGCTTTCATTTGTTAATTCAAAAGTGTTCAGAGATGATTAAATATATCTTGACATAACAATGCTGATTGCAAAACCTAAATTAACTGTTCAAAGAGACAAGTTCATAAATAATTCCTTTGCAACAACAATATTGTTGAACAATGCAAACGTGCAACAGAAGTATGTATGAAACATATTATAGAATCAGAAGAACGGTTATTTTAAAGAAAGTTTCATGTCAGTGTAAATAGTTTACGATATAATTTAACAACAATAAACCCTGACAAATAAGAAAATACTCCTAACAAATTGTACATTGTATGCATTTAGTAAAAATATATAAATACATGTTTTTATATTTTTATGCCCTCACTACAATGCCTGATTTATAATGATCATTTTGATTGGACAGTTGTGACGTCTATAAACTCTCTACGGTTGCAGCAGACGATACCGACTGAATTCCATTTTAATAAAAGCAAAATACTGATCAGTTGTACAGTATAACGATACATTTTTTTAATGTCAAGGTTTTCTTTACTAAATCATATTAAACGTTCCGCCTCATCTGAACTTCAAGTGGTTCAAACTGCTCAATATAAACCGAGTAAAATGCTGTATAACTGATATGGGTTGTCTCTATTGGATTAAATATCGATCAATATAACAATTAAACGTTATAATCTCCTGAAATAAATTAATATAAACGACAAATTTTACGATAAAATAATCTTTAATTTGCTGTATCCTCAATGAATATACATGCATAATTAATATCTGATTCATTTCAACAAATCCAGGATGTTTTCATTTTCTCTAACATATATAGCATATCACTAGTACTTTACCATGACATGAGATCGTTAAGATATAGAACCGATTCCCCAAAGACCTATAAAAAGAGATATCTATATTTTATAAAAAGCAATAAACGTAAATGACAATTAAAAACGCTATAATAAATTTATTGCTTAATATATTGAAACAGACAAAATGTTTAAATTACCATTATAATGTTAGAGAGCGAAATTGTAATAATTAAATATAATCATATGCATCACTAGTCTCTTACATTAAAAATATAAGCATAATATTTTGTTATATAAATGGCAAGAGTTGATGCTTTAAAATCGCCATTCTCTAAAATTGTACCAGTTCCTGAACTAAAACCAGACATACATGTTTGCTCCTGGCGAATAAATTCAGTATATTAAGTGAACTCTTGCAACCATTCAACATGATAATTTATAAATCATTTGAAACAACGAGTCTACAGATTATTCAATCAGTTATATATCAGTTATATACACATGTTTTATGTCCGTTTAAAATACCTCTTTTTTTAAGAAAAGTGTACAATGCTGATTCTTACAGTGCTTATACTAATTTCTGTAATTTACTGTGATTTTGCAAATAATCCTCCAAGGCATCCAATTACTTGTCAAAAGTCTAAATATCTGACTAACATCCTAAGTAAAATACCATGTCACTTCTCTTAAGACATCTATGTTTGCTAGAGACCTTTTAATAATCTGTATCAAGAAACCGTTCATTTTGGTATCATAATTATTTAAGGACACGAACGAACATTTCTTTGAAATGTTTCTTATTGAATAAAAGATTTGAAAACGACGCTTAGCCGTTATGGAAAAGAATTATAAACATGTATTAAATCAATGACGTTATTCATGAAGAAAGTAAGTGTTAGACCGCCAAAGTTCATTTTTATTTCTTAAATACATATGGCGCTTAAAGTCATAAGAAAAACTAGTATTGCGCTTACAAAATGTTTACTACATTAACAAAATAAAATAAATTCCGATTTGATTCGACAATATATTTGGTTAATGTTTTGTAGGAATTTATATAGTTATGTTGAAGATAGTTTCTTTCACATAACACTGAAGTTGTGTCCTGTAATATCGTAGACATGTTGTTTTTTTACAATTATGCACAAAGGTTTTCCAGTCAGCTTCTAGTTTGAGACGTTTTTTAGATGAAAAAAGCTTGAAAATGTTTACAACAAAACTTCTAAGTTTAAAAGAGGCATAACCCCAAAACATAAGCCTTGTCATGATAAGCAAGCAATCCAAGATTCATGATTATAACTTTCAAAATATATAATTATTTGGCTACATTTAAGTTTTTGGAAGATGACGACAACGACGTCGCAACGATAATGATAGCACTACTTTCCTTTCGAAACATATAAGTTAAAATAGATTGGAATTAACTGAATTTTGTTCTCAGAGATTTTGGTAATCACCGAGTGATACTCAAATTAACTGTGTTGTTGATTATTTGTGATCTGTACTTAAGCAGAACAACATAGATGTGTACAGTCAAATAATACTATGTCAAATGAAATGTAACACTCACATGAACGACAACATCAATATTTATTAAAGCAATAATATAATAATCAATTTTCCTCGGAGATGTCAGATGATGTTATGATGCCATATATCTGTTGAAAATTGAATGTAAATTATCAACATTGCTATTTGGGTGCAATGCAAGATGAATGCGTGAAATAAAACAATATTAGTTATAAATAGATGACCTGCAGAAAGAATAAAAAACATCTAAAGCAAACGCATGAATGACATGACCAAATAATAAACGAAACAAACACATCATTAAAGAGTCAAAAAAGTCAAATTATTCGATAAAACATGGATTAAGTATATTTTATCCATTGTATTTTATGGATATTGTTTTATGTGCATAAACGTTAACCTTTTCAAGTGATGACCAGACGTTATAAATCTATAGAAACGTATACTGTTATTACTGCATTATTGTATTATTTCATCTTATTCTTCTGGTTTTTCTATATTAATCTTCTTCTACGACATGATTGGCACTTATGCCTCTTAAGTATATATCAGATCCTAAATTCATTTCGTTTCTAACGTTATTGTACGATATCAATACTTTCGTACATTGTACGATTGCAGACAAGGATTAAACACTTGCCAGTACCGTAGTAGATATGGTAGATGTACCAAACATTGTAAACTTACGAAACAATCAGCAAATTGATGGTTAATAGGAAAATGGTGTATTTTGCTTATGTTCATGAAGTAAACGTAGAAAAGACTTTAAAAGAAAAAATAAATAAAGAAATGAAAAAGATAATGATGTAAAATCAATTATTCAAGGTTATATGATTGGACCAATAACATCGTAATATTACAATAGCCTGTTTACAATGTGTCACGAGGACATATACAACGATATAAAATTGCATATTAATTTAGTATACCAACCCAGTGTCTACCTTCGTGTTGAATACATTTATTACGTTTGAAATGTATGGCTTTTAATGAAATTTTTAAAAAGCTTATGCACTGATGTTTTCCACAACCCGAAAAATACATATATAATAAACAAATAACCTGTTTTTTTTATTTTGTTATGAACTATTTCAGATTTGATTTTTGCAATGTCAATTAAGTCGAGTAAAATGAATGTTGATGAAATTGTTCGATAATATGCTTGATAAAATTGCATTATTTCTTCATATGAATTTGGGAAAAGAAACGAACATTTCTGTTTGTATTATATTATAATCAAAGGTATAAAAGCTGTCTATAAAATCTACTTAAGTATCCGTACCACAAACTGAAGTCTACGACACTTCATTCACATTAGCTTTCTTGTTTTTGACGTAAGACTTTTGGCATAATATCTATCTAAATATCTTTGATGCTATAACATGTATAATAATGCATCAATCATCTTCTGGTTCTCTTAAGATAGCTAATATTGTATAAAATTATAATTTTCCCATGATACTTTAGAAAAGCAGACACATTTGTTTTCTTATGATGTTTATTCACGACACACATGTGAATACTGCAAGCATTTATTTTTATTTACTTATCTGTAAGAAAAGTAAAAACGCGTACAATAATATAATGTTACACTGAACGAAAACAAATTAAATTCTTATAACATTTTTATATAATTTATCACAACCAAATTTTTCAGGTTCAAGACTATTAATCGTTAGCAAGCACTCTGAAATGTAATATATGATCATTTATGCTCAGTTAAATGTCGTCAAATGCAAAGGAAATAGGACAGCTTCCTGTCATGACACGCATGATGCAACAAAATGTCATTACAAGGACGACATCTGATATCTAATTTCCCTCAGAGGTGTTCGCTGGTTTTAACTTCATGTTTGATTACAACTAACACATTAATGGTAGAATATCCAATAGACTTAATGAACTAAGGTTACTGTCATGTCCTACACATCACACCACTGTTTAAGATTTCAGCACAAATTAAAACAAAATGTTGATTGTTATTTAAATGGACGTTAATTATATAGGGTAATCCGTATTTTACGAAAATATTTGTCACGCTATGATAGTTAACGTATTTGCCCCTATTCTGAGTCACCTATCTTCAATATTACTAATATTCGAAATGAACTTCATGAACGTTACAATTTATTTTAAGACCTAGTCAATGCTTTTTAAGTTATATAATGCTCATCTTTTTCATTGATGACTGTATGTTTTCAAACCATTTGTATAATTGTGATAGACCAAGAATTGATAAGAAATAAATCTGACTAAAATATAAAAAGTCTGCTCCACTCTGTCTATAAAATGAACGTTACAGGTAAATTCCAATAGACATTTACAGACATGTCTCTTGGTTACGTACGTTTTTGTCGTTTCATACGATTTAAGTAGACCATAAAATTGAGAAGAATTACGGCAATATGTAAACTAATGTTGCCTTTCATCTTTTCACCCACTATATTCTCTGTTTGTTTGAAACATTAAATGTTTTTGTTGTTGTTTTTTGTTGCGCATGCGTCAAGATGGCGGGTCAAAAATTTTCAGTAGAAAAATAAACAACTAAATTTCTGTTTTTTTTAAGTCAGTGGAAGGTAGTATGAGCGAAGTTTTTAAGTGAATTATTATGCAATGACATTTCCCACACTTTGTGACTAATTTCATAAGTCGAAAACGTAAAACAGACGTGATATCACCTGGTAGCGATAACAAATAGGTAATAAAAAAGGACAAAAAAACGGTAACAAGATGGCGGCATCACAAACAAAAGTACCTCAAAATGTACCGTTTACAGCACATCAGACTCATAACAGTGTGATGCAGCATCCATACGTCAATCCTTATGCCAATTATATAGGCGTAATTCAATATATGACACCCACTTATCCTTACCATTTCCATATTTGAACGCTACACAAAGTTCTCCATTATTGTCACAACCGTCAAATAACGGTATTAACGGTAATAACGGTAAAAGTGAAATTTTGCATTCTTTACAGGAAAGTGTTATAGATCTCATGAGCAGATCCATGCGAGATAACCTTCTCTTTTTTGGTATACCTGAAGGCAAGGTTTCTTTCAAGCCAGAGATGCTCTCTTCTATGCAATCAAGCTTAGCGAGTGAAGGACACACTGCTCTAGTGGCTTCTAAATCTTATCATGGTTAGTGTATAGTTTATAATTTAAGAGACGACCACGATAATATTATAAATAATTGGTCAGCGAAAGTAAACCATTTGCTGTATTCCTGTAAACTTGGTTGATTCTAACTCGAGCACTCAAGGAACAAATACCAGCATAATGGAAAGGTTTTTACTAAGTCAAGGGAAATAAGTCTACAAATGCTGGATTAATCCACAAGCGAAACTCCAGGTACACAACTACATATGCTGAGCAACTTTCCCGTTAGGTTTAATGACTCTATGTCAAAACCTTTTTGAGTGAATGCGACACAAGTTGAAAATTGCAAAAATTTTCTAAGTCAAGGGCAATAACTCTAAAAGTACTAAATAAATCCACACGAAAATACTCAGGTGCACAACTACACATGCTGATTAACATTCCTGAGAAGTTTCATGACTCTATGTCAAATCCTTTTTGAGTTACATGCGACACAAGTTGAAAATTGCAAAATTTTACTAAGTCAAGGGCAATAACTCTACAAATACTAAATTAATCCACACAAAAATACCCAGGTGAACAACTACACATGCTGATCAACATTCCTGAGAAGTTTCATGACTCTATGTCAAATCCTTTTTGAGTTACATGCGATACAAGGTAAAAAATTGCAACATTTTACTACTAAGTCAAGGGCAATTACTCTATGAATACTAACTAAATCCACACAAAAAATACCCAGGTGCATAACTATAATTCTGATCAGCATTCCTGTAAAGTTTAATGACTCTATATCAATTCCTTTTTGAGTTACATGCGACACAAGTTGAAAATTGCAAAAATGACAGACAAAATGCAATGAAATTTATTTACCAGTATTTGCAAATAGATAAGTGTTGCCAATATTAATTCCAGCCTTTTTCTAACCTGATCATTTGCAAGGTACTGCATTGCTTTTTGCACTTCTTCTGGGCATAACACAGGTACATGTGTTCAATTCTAAAACAAAAATGTAGTACAGCATAAGTTATGCAATATTTCTACTTTCCATTTATTTTTCTGCTGTTTTGAAAATCATGCTACTGTAATGATTTAAAAAGTCTAACACATTTTGCAGAAAAATGGGCTGCCTTCAATTGCACTTTAACAAAAGTTGGTTAGAACCTACAACTATTTTAAATGTATAATATATGCTGAATTGAAAACCTGATATAACTCTCCTGTATATTTATTAGAAGAAAAATACAACATGTAAAACGGGTTTATTTTTCAGCCATTTTGAGAAAAGGCCCCTGGTCTAAATTTTTGGGGAAAATATGTGGCAATTTAGAAAAGGTAAAAACAACTGTTTACACGACTTTAAAGCTACAAGACATGGATCTAGGTATCCCATTAGTTATGGACATAAAAACTCATAAAACATGGAAAAATTTAGGAAATAAAAAATATATACCTCACAAGACATGGATCTAGGTATCCCATAAATTATGGACATAAGAACTCATAAAACATGGACATATTAAGAAAATAAAGAACTATATAACTCACAAGACATGGATCTAGGTATCCCATAAATTACGGACATAAAAACTCATATAACATGGACATATTAAGGAAATAAAAAATAAAAATACCTCACAAAGTATGGATCTAGGTATGCCATAAGTTATGGAAAAAACTCATATAACATTTTAAGGAAATAAAAAAATACATAAATGGCTACTGTTGGGTGCTTTTCTGAAGATAATAAACAAAAGAGGCTATTCTGTATTGGAAATGGAACCTTATTTCAGCCTCTGGTGATAGCAAAAAAAGCTCTGAAATGATATAATAAACTATATTTTTTTAGTAACTCAAACACCAGGAAATTAAATATTTACTTTTCCTCTAATTTCTATCAGTTCTTGGCTATGTAACATCTTCTTCTCTATCTCTGTCAGCTGCTGCCTTAGAGAGAGATCTGTCTCACTAATGCTGTCTGACCTGTTGTTGTACCACTCAAGACTGAAACATTTAAAATGATAAAAAATTAAGTGAAACAATTCACAATCCAAATTCAAACTACTGTATCTTTCTTTCCATCTTTTTTTTGAAAATAGATAAATGTTAAAATGGTAAAAACTGATTGAAATGTCTTAATTTTTCCTTTGAAAATATCTTGATCCATAAACTACATCTCATTTAATAAAGTCTAAGTCTATCAGTCACTGTTTCTCATGTTTAAAATTCTATAAGTTAACATAGCCAATTTGAATGTGTTTATACCAATATTCATTGGTTGTAATTTGAACAATCTGATAGAAATTATGAATATCTAATATTTGGTTTTGTTAAATTTCTGCTCAAACGTTCATGACAAATATCAATGGTTGATGCCCTACATGTAATTTCTTTAACCTCATTTGAAGAGAAACGGCTCAAAATAAAGCTGGTATCATTTTAAACAACTTTGAGAGTTTTCATTGAAATGTCATATTCCCCTAAATGCTTCTAGCTCTCCTGGCCTTCTGTGGTTGTTCAGAAGAAGCCTGGCTTCCACCAACATGGCCGCCCTTCGAAACTTATCTCCATCTGCTGTAGCTCTATTCAAATCAAGTGCCTTTAATTCAGAAATTAAGTGCTTTGAAAGGTCAACAATATCTGCTGGATAGGGAAGTTCCTTTTTCTTGTTAAATTGCCTTTCAGACAGTACTGACCTCGCACTCTTGTTAACTTTAACACTCCATTCCATCTTCATTAGATCCATAAAGTCCTTAGCTTCTTGTTTTTGCTTTTCATCCCTATTTTTTAATGCTAAACCAAGTTTGGCTGAAGCCATTCTCACAATATCAAAACCACATTTAACTGCAGTGCTTGGGTTATCAAGGAATGAAGAGTCTTCCTTATTTTTACAGCATATTTTAAGAGCATTCTGTGCCACTTTGTCAAAATTTGCTGCCACTAACATTTCATTTATACTGGATATTATTCCTGAATTTGTATTGAAAGCATTTAACAATCTTGCAGCCAAACGCATGTGAAAGGCAGCATAATATTTCCTTTTACTTTTGTTGTCAATATTTTTTATGAGCCAAATGTCTCCTAATGCAATAATCAGTGGATCTTTAAAAGCTAATGAAGCAATGTAGTCCTTTTTCATAAAAGGCAACACCTCTGATCGCAACATCTGTCACCCAGTCTCGGAAACTTTACCAATCATTAGGAAAGTTTGTATGACTGTTGATCACTTACTATATTGACTACCGTCTTTTGCTGGGCAGCTCTTCTGGTGGTTAGTAATTGCAGTTTTCAGACAAATCCATTCTTCACAGTTGACACAGGGTCCATAATCTTCTAGATTGAATGTCTTTGTTCTTCTTGACAAAATAGCAAATTAAGTATACATTTCAACAATTTGCCTCTGACTTTTTTGTGTCTTCATCTTTATCACTCTTCTGCACCTTTCTTATTTTTCTATTTCCATCATTTCTTTCTTATTAAAATGCCTTTCCTCCATGTGACTTACTATGTTTGTGAACAATTTGTGACAGTATGACAGTATAAAACATGCATGAACTAAATTCCGGAAACAAAGTGATCCCTCGGAACCATTAATCACAACAAAATAACATAAGAATTGCAGACTCGGTTTGATTGAGTCTGTACATGAGGGATAATGAATAGGTGCAACATCCCTCACGCCCCCTAGCACCGGCTTGAGCGGTACTCAATTCTCAACACTTTATGGTGTTGGCATCAATGATCCCGAAGGACCAGAAAATATAACAACACTGAAGTGAAGTACGGGGCAATTTTTTTACGGCTGCCACACGGCACTTGACACCTGCTGTTGTGAAGTACAAAATTCCGGAAACAAAGTGATCCCTCGGAACCATTAATCACAACAAAATAACATAAGAATTGCAGACTCGGTTTGATTGAGTCTGTACATGAGGGATAATGAATAGGTGCAACATCCCTCACGCCCCCTAGCACCGGCTTGAGCGGTACTCAATTCTCAACACTTTATAGTGTTGGCATCAATGATCCCGAAGGACCAGAAAATATAACAATATAAATATAAACCATATTGTCTATTATGTTTTGACTTATTATTGTCTTTCTTGAATGCTTTTATATAAATATTTGGAATGTTTTTATCATAAAGACATTCAACTGTAAGAGGTTTCTCTCTGGATTTTGGCATTTCAGGTAAGCTGCAATTACTGATTTCAAAAGATTCTTCTGAATAACCAACTGATTGTGATACCACAACATCTTCGGGATTAGAATCTGATTCTTGAATTTCATTTACAACTTTAATAACATTTTCAGCAGTCCATGGCTGTAACTCATCTTCGTCATTAAGGCATTCTTCATTATTGCTGCTTATCAAACCGAGCCTGCAACATTTTCAATTTTGCCGTGTTGGGCTTTCTTTAGGGATTCTGTTTTTCTCTATTTTATATCATAAATGATGTCTGTCTTATTCATGTCCAACCTGCTGGCACTTTCCTGATCCTTACAGTTTTGTTTATCAAAATCATCTTCTATTGAGCCACCTGGACTGTAATAACTGAGTTCATCGCTGTTTTCCTCTTCACTTGAACTGTCTGGGACATAAGCACTATCATTATCACTAATACCATCTTCACCTGAACTGTCAGGATTGTAATATATCTGAAATCTCTTGCATCCTCTAATTCTCGGTGTACACTACTAGGGTTGTTAAGACTAACAAGGTTATGGAGATGTTCATGTCTCAATTCGGCTTATTTTGTGTGTGTGCTAACAGGGTTGTTCAATGTATGTTCATCCCTTATATCTTCAAAGTCTGTGTTTGCACTAAACAACCTATATTCATCAATAACATCTTCATGTTCTCTGTGTGTGCTGACAGCGTTGTTAACTGAGTTAAGTTAATTAGAAAGTATTAATATGATACAAAGGCAAAAGAAATAATTTATTTCGTTTATATCTCTGTTCAATTACAATATGTATCGTAGGGTAAGTAAAAAAAAGGTCTTAAACATAAATACCTTCACATTGTTTTGTTAACACTTCTAAAGTTTATAAAATGTTACGTTTGATATTTGTTTTTTCTGTTGTTTAAGTCATGAAACGCCTCGGGTATTTATTTACTTCCGTCGTATGGTAATGTAAAATACATTACAAAGTGAAAACTTTATAAACATATATTATGCAATAAGAAAAATATTAAATGCCTTGATTTCCTTGAATCAATATCAATGGTGAATTAGTCAAAGAAGCCTTTCAAATTTGTGCTATGCAATTCGTATGCATGAAAAAATATATCATAGATTAGAGAAAGGTATATGTCAACGTGAAATTAAAGGAAGGAATTATATACTGATATCAAAGAGGAAATACATACATCTGTATGAATGCTTGTACTGACCAAGAAAATACTTAATACCTTGGTTGTCAAACGCCCCCACAGCCCCTAATTAACTTAATATTTTATATAATTGCATAGATAATCATTTACATGCTATGAATAAGCAAACAGTGCGAAAAACTTTCAAACTATGTCCAGACAATATAAATCCATAGAACTGATAAAAACGTCTATTGATATTACAGAGAAATTGTACTATTCTATCTGCTTCTAGTGTTTCGTTGTTAATTTCCTGAAATGATTGGCATTTATTTCTCTTAAGCATATATCAAGTTCCCAATTCATTTTGTCTGTAACCTTATTCAGAGATATAAATACCAATGTACTCTGTTGTGTAGCAGACAAAGAAAGTTATTTCATTTTTCTGAAGTGTTGCTAACAAATAACCCTTGAACAGAACAAATAATCTCTTGCTGTTGCGTAAACACAGAATAAGTAAGTATATGTCGGTCTCCGAAGAGCCTCTTATTAGGAATAACCGCCGAGATGTACCGAAGTTGAAGGGACAGCAAATTTTTGGTACAAGATTTGCATGGTCACATAAAAGCGCTTGTTGATATTGTAGCTATAGTGTTTACTGTTTCTATTTCTTGAAATATAAAATAGTAATACGCTATTCAGAAAACAATAACTAAATTATACACTTAGTTTAAGGAATTGAGAACATGAATGACCTCTCAAACCAGGCTGATATTCAATGACCATAAAACTAAGACTATTATTCTAATGCGTAAATGTTATTCACTGGGTGAAATATCATATTTACTGGCTAAATTTGATTTAACTTATCTTAACAAGAAACAGACTTAATGATAACTTAAGAAAAATACAGTTATACCAAATATATTTCCTTACATTTTTACTCTATTGTCGTTTGATTTTTTATCATACATAGCAAATTGATATTAGCTCAAAACAAATATAGACGTATAATAATTAGATACTCAAGAATACGTTCCTGTTCTTAAAATATCACTGGAATCAAGAAGATTGTGTTGGTTTACAATCAACAAACTTATACATATTTGTGTAATCTCTTAAATATTATAATTAAAATAATTTTGTTCCCAAATACAACATGAAGCTTTCATCATCGGTGTAATTGTTTTATTTAATCAAGATATAAAAGTTATTTCACATTTTTTTGTGTTTACACTAAACAAATTAAATGTAGATTACTGTATAATAATCGTTCAATCTTTTGAATATGATTCATTGAAATGTCAACACTAAATGTTTATAAATCAAGTTAAACATGCTGTTAATGCCATCATGTTTATCTGATCATTGTCCTGCATCGATTTCATCACGACTGTATTTACTTTTACAATACAGTAAAACCGCTTATCTCGTTAAAATCGAAAGTAAAATGCAGAACGCTTCTTTAAAAAAAACTCTCGAACAGAAATCAATTGATAATTAATGCTTAATTAGCAAATACTTCAAAGAAATTTAAGCATCTCTATTGATTACTATAGCACAACAGACATTTTGTTTACTTATTGGTCAATGTTGTTAATTAAAATTTAAGCAGATTGTAATACATGAGGCACTTAAAAAGCCATACAACCCATTATCGATGTAATATAACAATACAACCGAAACTACACGTGCTTCTCCTTTATGTCAGCAGCTATTTGAATAAAACTATTTAATTAACGATGACGTCAGCGCTCCGAAAAAGAAGTATGTTGACTGCATGTATGTTTTAATCGGCCGTGGGATATTATCTTGAGAACGATTTTACAAAATTGCAGTAAGATTGTTTTCACCCTGATACCAATTTTAAAAACTTTTAACATTATGTTGTAACAAGAAGTATGTGCATTGTTTTTGCATTGTCTGTGTATGAGCACGCGCTACTTTAAGACTAAGTAGGGTGTTAACAGTTGAGTAATAATTTCTTATAGACGACATTCGTTTGCAAGGCAATTTACTATTATATGTATTTTTGGATATTAAGTCAGTTCATGCTTTGCAATTTTTCTTAATACGATTAATTACATTAAGTCTATTTTGAAACATGCGTAAGTTCAGTTGTTATTGAATATTAGCAATATATGTCCTGCGTACTTTAACTATAATATTCAAATCAAATTCTAAGTAACTTTGTTGAGTTTTACCATTATACTACTATTATATAAGAACTTCTTTTATATATTCTTTTAACATGATCAAATTTAACAAATTTATAAACATTATGTGTTTTGTTGTGTGCCCTCAATACAACGAATAAAATATTGTTTCTATAATAATAAAACGGCAATTGATTTAAATGAGGTACAATATATCTAACTAAAATGCTAACTGATGCTTTCGTAACTATGCATTTTACAATAGGAAAAATACAATAAAATCGCTGTAAATATGAAAATGTAATTTGACTAATGCACTGGCGCGTAGCACTGGCAGAGAATGGAATATGCATTATTTAAACTAACAAACAAAGTTCAGTTAAATTGATATATTCGCAATTTAATACACGCATTGTCAAGAGAATTCAATAACTTAAAGTAGGTGACTACACTTGGTTAAAATGTCTCTAAGTGGAAAACCGTGTCACTGTACAATATTTTACCTTGTACTAAAACTAACAAAATCTATTGTGTCTGGACTACGTTATATAACACCAAAGCACTACAATCATTTGCAGGAATATCAGCTAAAACAGAGATCGTAACCGCGACGTTTTACACTCTTGGGGATACATTTTGATTTGAACATCATGAGACATTTGCAGGATGTATTGTTCTTACCTCACTAGGTGTCTTTTAACATATCGCATGACTCATATAATACTCTGTTGAGATTTTATTATCTTTTTATGTATCACATGTTCATTATTGATATAGAGTTTAAGAAGTCATACGCATTTGTTGTGTCATAAACTAAAGAACTATATTCAGTATTAAACATTTACTTACACGTAAGAAACAAATTACATTTTTACAACGCTTATTATAGAAACCTGGAAAACTAATTCAAAATTGACTTTGTTGCTGATAAGCTATCTTTAGTATGTTTTATAAAAACAAAAAGTCAGTAAAACACGGTTTCTGAGCAATAGTGTTCTGGGCCTTTGGGTGTTATATTCAAAGTAATCTTAGAAATGTTTCAGGTGTGTCACCACACATCTCAAAGAACTGGTAACTATGTGTAGAAGGAATTTGAAATACATTTCTGCCACTGTAGTAAGTTTCGTCAGTACCAAATAATCTGTAGTTGAGTGTTAGCATGTGTTCCGGTGGAGGTCTTACCCACAGTAAAATTTTAATAATTTAGGCCAAATAGTTTGACACACAAAGGGTGGGTCGAAAAGAACTGGTAATAGTGTTGAAATAAATATTTTGGAATCCCTGTCCATCTCAAGAATGAGTCTACGAGAACTGAAAGTAAGAAATGGATGAAAATAATTTCCTTTCTTTTGTATTATTTTGAATAAATGCAATATACTTTATGTTCATTATCATAATGTAACATTTTCAGTTTGGCTGTGTATTCATTAGTACATCATTTATGTACAGATTTATCTACACAAAAAGACAGGATTCACCAATCGCGTTCCAAGGAGCATGATAATCTCGTGTCGTTTATCCTAAAAGTCACTTTCGCATTAAAAAATATGGAAGATAACGGAATTAATCCTGGAATGTAAACATTTATTTCGTTAAAACAAATCAACATTATATATTTTCAACAATTTTGATATATGCAATGTACATCTAATTAACTTACCGCAACTATTCATTGATTTCTGAAAGCAAAATCCAAATAAGTGTTCATGAAGCGCACGGTATGTGAGAGACACAAAATTAAGGCCGAGCAAATCAACTGTTTGTTAGCGGTGTTGTTACTTTAACTGTAAAAGCAGTTTACTGATAATGATAATTACTGCTTCTCATTGTATTGTTGTAAAAACAAAATTAAAATAAATACACATTCAAACAATTTTCTTTTTTTAGTGCAACATTGTTACAGAAACGTAAAAAGCAGATAAAAATAAAGAAAGAAGAACTTTTATTGATACTACGGGCCTATTTGTCCCACCCCACCAACTGGTCGGATATATTAGGAAGCATTAGACACAATATTGATCAGTTGTCAGAAGATGCTGAAGAACACTATAGAACTGCAGGGGAGAAACAGCTCAAAACCCGAATGTCCAGAAAACTTTGGTGATTATAAAAAGAATCCTACCGATATAGATGAACCTGTAATTAGGTAAGTATAATAAAGAAAATAGTTTGTCAGTTACCCCAACATCTAAATTTATTTAGACAGCGTACACTAATCTAGCATTTACAGCATAAATATAACGTTAATGTCTATCTTACCGACGCATTATGCAATAGCATGCTGATTTTGATGTTTACTTATCCTTTTTTTTAACTGCTCGATTACGCTCTTGGTCGGGTGCGGGAGGTTACGAGCTCGAGCCGCGTCATATCAAAGACGTGAAAAAAATGTTACTGACTGCTCCCTTGCTTTGCGCCCAGTATTATAAAGGTAGAAGAAAATAACCAGTTCAGATCCTACAATACACGGACAACCACGATCTGGCAATTGTTGAAACTCGAGTTAAACTCCCAATTCTGTAACTAACTCCATATCAATTTCACTATTCAAATCATTCCAGAGAGGCACTCCATGCCGTACAGCGTCTCGAAAGACAGTCGATGATGTTGCTGAACTACAGTTAGGTGAAGCTTTGAGTGACAGGACCACCAGGCGCCTTAATTAAGGTCAAGCTGCAGCTGCTGACACTCAGCAGCCATTGCTAGGTATTCCTCTGAGAGACCTAAACAGAGGTATCAATCCAGGTCTACATGATCAAGCTTACCAGCAGCTTCGAACCCGCACTGTACCTAGGGAGCCCGAACCTGGTCCAGCCTCTAGGGAACTGTACAATCAAGGCCGTAGAACTCCAGCTGAACTTTGCCAAGATGTCCGTACTCAAGCTGCAAGAGTTTTATCATCCGAAGACGAAAATACATATGCATCTCATCACACTAAACGAAACAACATACAACGTAAACGACCACTGGCTACGCTGATTAGAGAAAACATTGAACTATACAACAGGTTTCTAAAGCCAAATGTGCCGAAGTCATTCAGGGAACTTGGTATCAGTTCTTCTGATAGTGACTGATAATGAAATTATAATTACAATGTAGGTGAAGAAACAAAATAAAATATATTGGTCTTACAAAGTGTTCGTATTATGTGTTGAGATGACCTTTCAATATTAGCGTTACTGTTCGTTGATAATCGTTCCCCACTTTATGTCGCAAATGTCTGATAGCTAAATTGTTTTGGTTGAGAGATACACCTTCCCATCTTGGATTTTAGCGCCATATGTATTGTAAAGGACTCAATTGAAGGTTATGGTCTTTATTGAAAATGATTAATTATAAACAATTAGAACACAAAGAATTAAGGCAGCTGATATTGTGCTAGAGTTGTATTGATTTTTAAGAATATTAATATATTCTATGAAATAATCCAATTGCATTAGGATATAATATCGTAATTAAACTTCCTGTACAAAACTATTGTTAATGTTCTCTTTATGACGATTGTAATTACTCGGTTTTATTTTAAATCGGGAGCAAGTATTTTATAGATTATTACATTAAGATGCCATAATGAGTTTATTTTATTGAATTTCAATAGACTTTGGCCTGGAAAATTGCTTCATCATGAAATTATATAAACCAACACAAGCGAATGTAATCTTTGTTATACGGGGCAAAAAGGCTAATAATTACGATCATCTAAACTTATTATGGGCGTGTATTTCATTGTTCTCTGTAAATCGATACTCCGATTCTTCTTACCTCTTACTTACTTAATAATTATCTTCCGTGACAAACAATACGTCTAACTTTTATTTGCTGGATACTAAAAATGTATACTGATTGCACCAAAACTTTTTTTTTTAAAATTCAAACATGTTTTTGTGAAGATTTTGTAACGGTACTTTGTATTTTGCCTAAAGATGAATTCATGCAGAAAAACGGTTACATTTTTAATATAAAGTGCTGCTTTTTCTATTAACATATTTATATAACGTTCTTAACTGTCCAGTACTTTCTCACCTCTGACTCAAAAGTGTTCAGAAATGAGTAAATATATCATAACATAACAATGCTGTTCGAAAAACCTAAATTATCTGTTCAAAGAGACAAGTTCATAAATAATTCCTTTGCAACTATAATATTGTTGAACAATGCAAACGTGCAACAGACGGATGTAAGTGCATAATAAAAAAAAGCATGGACAAAATATCTAGGATACATTTAGAAACTTCATCTCATGAAATGAATGACTAAGCATAAGTAAGTAAGCTATATCTACATGTTTTGTTCAAATCAATTGAAACAGATAATAGAATCGGAACAACGGTTATTTTAAAGAAAGTGTCATGTCAGTGTATATACTTTGTGATATAATTTAGTGCAGAAAAACCTGATACATATGGTTTTATCTTTGCTATGCTGCCACTCAAATGCATATTTGTAATGATCATTTTGATTGCACAGTGGTGATGTCAATGTAAACTCTGAATTCAATTTAATTCAAATACAAATTATATCAGTGTTAAAGTATAACGATACATTTCTTT
Organism: Ruditapes philippinarum; assembly: GCF_026571515.1. Lineage (NCBI taxonomy): Eukaryota > Metazoa > Mollusca > Bivalvia > Venerida > Veneridae > Ruditapes > Ruditapes philippinarum. The sequence goes on from NW_026860231.1 coordinate 154,751, forward strand.
TAAAAAGTTTTTTACTCATATTTAACGTTCCGCCTCACATGAACTTGCGATTGTACAAACTGCTGCATTTAATCGAGTAACATGCTATATAACTGATATGGGTTGTCTCTATTGGGTTTAATATTGATCAATCTAACAATTAAACGTTATAATCTCCTGAAATGAATTAATATGAACGACATATTTCATGATAAAGTTATCTTTAATTTGCTGTATCTTTAATGAATATACATGCATAATTAATATCTGATTCATTTCCACAAATCCAGGATGTTTTCATTATCTCTAACATATATAGCATATCACTAGTACTTTACCATAACATGAGATCGTAAAGATACAGTAAGGATTCCTAACAGACCTGTAAAAAGATATATCTATTATTTATAAAAAGCAATAAAAATAAATGACTATTGAAGAACGCTATCATAATTAATTGTTTGATATATTGAAACAGACACAATGTTTAGATTATTGTTACAGTAATATAAAGATAGCATACTAATCTTAGTGAGCACGACTTCAAAAACAATTAAAATATAATAGTATGCATCACCAAAGTCTTAAATTGAAAGTTTATGCATATAAACACATGTTGTAATATAAATGGTAATGGTTGATGCTACAGAAACCGTCGTCTTCTACAATGTGTTACATTGTCTCATAATTTATCGGGTCATGGTCTAGAACCTTTCAGAAATGTTTGCTCCTAAAACGACAAAGAATTCATGCTCTTCAAAGAAAGATGTCCATACTGTTCATTAGACAGTGGATTCCAACAAAAATAGTTCTACCTCAAAGATATCATGGTCAAGATATTTATATCCAGTATAAGAGAAATCGTGTACAAGTCTTCATGATAATAACAAAGACCACTGGTTATAAGCTTCACATTCTAAAACATTTGAAACAACGAGTCTTCAGCTTATTCAATCAGTTTTATATCAGGAATATACATCTTTTTTCCCCTTTATTTTCGTTTGCATCTTTGCTATTTCATAAAGAATTATTAAAATTATTCAATACAGTTTATTTCAGTTCTTTAAACTGATAGTGTTGTTTGCAAACTTGAAAATGCTAAATTATGATAATTTTACCTGCAGAGTAGTTAAAAAAAGTACGACCATCAGAGGAAAACTCAGTGTAACTTTTGTTTGTTTTTTTTACCATTATCTTAGCTATGTGATGTCTTGAAACTCAATCATAAACTCGTTCACGGATAACCGCCTAGCAACCAAGAACAAAATGCATGCTTTACGTGCTGTCTAATAAACCTTTTTGGACAGTTTTCTCAGCAAACAATTCGCAAATCCCCCAAGACATCCAATTACTTATAGAAAGTCTTAAAATCTGACTAGTATCCTAAGTTAAATATCATGTCTCTTCTCTGAAGACATTTTGCTAAGCCCTTTTCTTATTTGGTTGCGTTTAATTGTATAGGGGAAACTTTCATTTTGGCATCATTTAAGGGCACGATCGAATATTTCTTTGAAATGTTTCTGATTGAATATAAGTTTGGAAATCGATGCTTAGAATGTGTGGAACAGAATTCTAATGAAAGTGGTACATGCATGACATTATTCATTACAATGTATAGTGTTAGACCGCCAACGTTCATCATAATTTCATTAATTACCACCAAAGTGCATCATAATTTCTAGAATAACAACCAAAGTTCATAATAAATTCTTAAAAATAAATGAAACTCTAAGTAATTTGAAACAATGTATATGCGTTTAAAAAATGTTTAATACATTGACATAATAATTTCCGATTTTATTTTGGACTATATATTTAGTCAATGTTATTTGTAGGAAATAAATGTATCGAATTTTTCTTCTTTTAAATCATAAGTACGATTTGTGACAATATGCATCAACGTTTCCTAGTCAGCTACGTACTTTTGATTGGAAGATAATTATAAAGATAAAGAATTCTAGGTCAAGTTTGATTATGGATTACGATGGTTCAAAAACTAGGTCACACTGCCCAAATAATGAAAAACGTTGTTAAAACTCCCGTTGTTAATTTTCAATACCGTAATGGACGTGCCAAAAATTGTAAGCTTACGGAAACAAACAGCAAATTGTTGCTTATAGGTAAAGGATGAATTGTGCTTATGTTAAGGACGTTTTCGGGAGTTTCATATAGACATATAGGCAAAATTAAAACTGTTAAAACTTGGCAAATTGTTAGAATATGATAACAGAAAAAAATAGGTCACTTTTCTCGATTTTGAGTTATCTGTGGTGTTTATAAATATTTTAGACACACTGTCAACCGCACAGGAGTACATAATGGTGTACGGCCTTTCATTATGCTCTGGAAATATAACTGATGATCCAGTTGTATTCGCCGCTCCTGTTCTGACATTATAATCTATCATTACTAACAACTTCATCTATCAATTGCTGAATACTATAGACTTGTAATGATTACATTTATATTTGTATTAACATATAATTCTTATTTAAGAATTTAATTATAAAGATTTCTAATGTTGTTAGAAGTTGCTTTTTTTATTATACGGTAAAATGATGCAATACTTTTACATGAAAAAAGACAGATTGTTTGACTTAAAGCTGGAAGAGTGGCATGCAAATGTTTCTTTTTATTCAGACATTTTAAAGCCCTATCATTTCCATTAAATTGAACGCAATTTGCAAATAACATCATAATATATATATTAGCGTAACAATGCTGATCGCAAAAAACCTAAATTATAATTCAAAGTGACTAGTGTATTCATAATACAATCGGTAGGACCTTTAAACAATGAAATGCAGATGTCTGGGTGGACAATAAAATGACACAACTTATAGCAAAGACACATTTCCAGGATACTTTCACGTTAATTATACTATTGTATATGTTTTACTATTTCATTTTATTACAATAACAGCAAAAACCCTGAATAATAGATAAATGCCCCAAATTAGGAATACACTATTAGAATTATTAATAATGATTTTATCTTAAATATGTCATTAATATAATACGTGCATACAACGTCAATTTTCATAATTTTTAAGATGTTACATGTACAGTGTAAAATGATAAATATCGAATAAAAATTTTGGCACGTCTGATAACTCATTATAGATAATTACGGGTTAATTAACCGGTTAGCAATGAATTATATGATTAATTAATCGATCAATCTTAAAATAAAATATGCCATCCTTATGCTAATTTATTGAAATATCAAACACTATAATAACTGTGGTATTTGCGGAATGCAAGATGTATGCAAGAAATAAAAAGTAGAGATGTAATGAATATATGGCCTCAAGAGATAATTATAATAATATTCATCTAAAGGAAAAACAACTCAAAGTGGTATGAGTGATTATATTTATGGAAATATATGAAACATGAAACTACCAAATTATTGAACGAAATATGAAATGCTTTTAAATAATCAAATTATTCAATAACACACTAATTATATTTTTCCTCATACTATTTTATATATAATAATATACGTGTCATAACGAATCCGCAAATATATAAAATATTTTAAGAGTGCCCAGACGTTATGCATCTATTGTATTAAATATAATTATATTGTATTATTTTATTTTATTCTAATGTTTCCTCGTTAATCTATTTTATGACGTGACAAGCACTTATGTACCCTTAGTATGTCTTATATTCAAAACTTATTTCGTCTATAATGTTATTCAAAGATATCAATTTCTATGTGCTTTTTCGGCAGCAGAAGAGAAATGACCAATTTCAATTTCGTTTGACGTCTTAAAGAATTATAAGTTTCGGAAAGGAAATGGCATAAAACTGCTAGTTGTGTGGTAAGCAATGAATTGTGCTTACATGAAAGTTACTAAATATTCAACCAAATTCTTGTAACAATACAGAATTTGAAACATAAATGTATATCAATTGATGATGTGAAATAAATCATTCAAGTTTTAAGAAAAGAAGCAGTTGATAACGCAATTGTGCAATAATGTGAATAAACTATTAATAATTTGATTTTCATTCATAAATATATACAAATTAAAGTGACTTTATGGTCATTTTTCCATTGTCAATTTGAGCTGAATTAAATATGCATTTTAAAAAGATTGACTTCTATAATGGACTGCCCAATTTTTATGAACTGAGTGTTACAGGTAATTTCCAATACACATTTCCTTACACCACAATACCTCTCTATCTTTTATGCGAAGACAATTATATAATTGATAGGATTGATGGCAGAACATATTCTTAGTTTGACCTTCACCTGTTCACTCACTATATAACCTTATATTGGCATAATGGCATTTCAATGGTTAATTCAATGTTACACTTAATTCTATTGAATGGTATAAAATAAACATTCATCCATTATGTGCTTCTGTGGGCTTAACTGTATTGATTGCAGCTCGATTATTCAGTAAAAAGAAACATTTGTCCATTGTCTTGCTATATGTAATCTGCTATATTAAAATAATCCATGAAAGAAATAGGTAATTATTGCTGAATAAGCAAACGTTATAACAACAATTAAGCAACTAAAGTGATTGGTATTGATCGAAATGTGAACTTATGGGTCAATTTTACAAATGAGAATTAAGATACCAAATCATTAATTACGTAAGTATATAAAAAGAATCGTACAGAAAATAGAAATAAGAAAAAATATACTATAGTCACATCCACATTTATGTACTCTGTTACTGTTTAAATTGATACTGGTCACACCGTAGACAAACATTTGTTTGCATTATTCTTATTATTATTATTCATATCGAAAATGTAACACGGACAATCCTTTTTGTTAAAAGAGCTGTCTATGAAAAATAAATATTTTCAAATTAAAAAACAAATACTCTAAGCTGAAAATTGTTGTGAGTTTATGTGTATGTAAATAGCTGTTCAAACTTTTGTGACCATAATAATAAGAACAGTACTGCTTTAAAGGATTTATGAATAGATGTATTTAAGTTTAGTGATTTAAATACCGACACACAATGGCATGACGAAGCCACGTCAAGCCGACGCAAGAGTGACATCAATAACCTTTCATTACAAAGCAAGTAATTTAACTAATTTGTCGATTTGTTTATGCATCCTGGATTCCGTTATGCTGACGGTACAATCAACCTTTTATTGTTTAACGAGATATATGACCATAAGATTAATTTACTTGTCATTTTAAGATAAATTATTCACAATCCTGACTGGAACATAAACATTTTTCAAATTTTGCAAAATCATTGGATATTTGTCTTTGATATATTGCAGATGTTCATATATGAATCCGCACATAAATTATGAAGTTTGGTTCTCTACACGATATAAATAATTGACAATTATGCTAAAGTTGCATGACATAATTCACTGAATACATCAATTTGTTTTGCTATAACAATAAACAATAGTGGGTAATTGACATTAAACCTACTATAACTACCTGTTGTAGTAAATTTTAATGGGTTATGAGTTAACAAGTGATCTAGCGTTTTCCTTTGATCATCAAAAAACAATCATAATTATTTAGAAATGATCTCCAGAAGCTGCCATGTTCGGTTCTAATGATTAATATCAGTGTTTTGTTACAATATTTGTTCAGTTTATTTTGTGAACAGGGATGTTTGATGTCACTTTGACAAAGGGATGGAAATTAGACTTTATATTTATGAAGAAAGTACACTTAAAATGAATTTGCCCTTTTCCTTTTTCCTTATGAATTGTCTCAGTTGTTTAGAATGATATGTTACACCTTGTATAGCAAAAAAGAAGATTTGACATCTGCGATATATTATAACAATAGCGACTCGTTGACGTTCTGAATATATAATTTCCTTTTATCTTTTTACTTAATTTCAATGTTTACATATACTTATTTATTTTTGTTTGCAACTTAAACACACGATCTCTCAAAAGCATATATATCTAATTAGGATATAAATGTTTCATTACTTTGGTAGGATATTTGCAAACCTGTCGACAATGAAGGAATAGTTAATTCTCCATTTATTAGATTAAAGACATTTTATAACGGGGTTATTTTCTAACGGGCCGATTTCACCTTTTCTAATATCCTCTTAAACAACTCAAAATTGTATTACAATAAAGACGGCATATTAGATTTAAAAGAATTACTGTTTAATATGTAGATAATTTTATATCAAGTTTATAAATTGAGTAGTTGATTTCCTTATTCGGGTACTATGATATAAACATAAATATATTTGTCAATTCTTTTAAAGCTTTTAATTTTAACTTTACTGATTTTAATAAATGACGTAAATGTAAGGACATGACCTTAATCATTTTTAAAAAAAACAATGACTATATAAATGAATTCCACTAAGGTCAAAAAGTAAAAAAAAAAAAAATTATTTTTCGCGTACTCAAAGTCCGATTTGAGTGAAAAAACCATTGCAACACTTTTAAACATTTCGGCCATTTTTCTCAAGTATTACAATAATTATTCTGGGAAAATGGAGAGAACAACTGATCTAAAATAGTGCTCACAAATTATTGGTCTAGCCCTACAACAAATAAAACATTTTTCTCGAAAAGATAGTTTTAGTCCAGTCATGTCAGAAAACACTCAGTTATCCCCCTCCCTTCATAAAACAAACGTTGTATATTCTGATTATCTTCTTGGTTGGTTGTATTTCTTCGTAAAGGTTTTTGTAATGGACAATAACCACATATCTTTGGGAAAACCCCATTTTCTTACAAAACGGTTTAAAACTTTTTTTTCACCCATTATTTAAATTAGTAGCTTTTAAATAAAATTTACAAAAAAAAAAACCCTTGAGAAAAAAAGGGTTGGGACAGTTTTAAAAACCCAAATTTTAATCGAAATTTTATAAAAGATTTAAATTTTTTCCAATTCCAGAATTAAAGCTATCGTACAAAATAAAAAATGACATAGGAAATTAAAGGGAAAAACACAAACTTATTTATTTAAAGGGTTTCAAAAATTTGGGTTTAAATCCCGATGTCAAGTGTGTTTTTCAGTTGGGATTGTAAGAAAGTTTAAGGGCATGTTAAATTTCCCCTTTTAAGTAAAACCCATGTCATTTCTTCAAATGCTTCAGCAAAATTCCCCCCCTTTTTTCTTTTAAAAATCAGAAAATCCTTATTTTCGGGGTTCCATCAATATCTAAAGACAGGACAAATTGTTAACAAAAAATAAATTTAAACTTCTTTAATTCGGGGGAAACAAACACCCCTTTTTTTGAAAACCATTACCCCATAAAAAAGGAAAAGATATCGGCCAAAAAGGGTTTAATATTTTTAACACTAAAGAAATTTTCTCGAAAAAAATAGGGAAAAATAACACAGTATAAGTTAATTAGTTTAATTTTTCTTTTTCTTAGACCCTTTTTTGTCGGTCTGGGTTTAAAAGCTACTAAAATTTGTTATAATGTAAATGAAAAAAAAGAAAGAAAATTTTGCTTTCTTAAAACTTTTTAGTTGCATGGCCATTCGTATTGTCTTTCCCAACAAAAAAAAAGGTTATAAAATCATAAACAGTTTAAACATAATCGTTTTTCAAGGGAAAAAAAGGGAAAACCCCAAAAAACTTAGAGCCGCAGAGGGTTTCACTTCCCCTTCGTCCCAAACTACTCAAATGCATGAAAACGATGGTGCAATCAAATGAAATGATTCAAAGCAGTTTTGAATGCCTTAAGTTATATGCAAGGCTGTCTTAATATATGTCTTGTTTGAATATCTAATGTATGAAATCACAAACAATATAACAATCATCATTGTTGTAAAATTAAGAACATACAGACACTAGAGCCGCAGACGGTTCATATCCTTTGGGCTGGAATTAGATTTTTATAGCAAGAGTCTTTGGAATGATGAATATCTGCCTCACTAATGTTGCTTCATGTAAAATGATAGCATGAATCATTTCTTATCTACTTGAGATAGTTAAATAATGTATAAAATTATCTTTTCCCTACAGAGTTAAGAAATCAGACGCATTTGTTTTCATATGGATACGAGATACTGCCTAAATAGTATTTAATGCTTATCCCCTTTAATCTCTAAAATATAAAAAAAAATCCACAAAAATAAAAATTTAAAAAGATTAAAAAAAAAAAAGGCTTACGTAAATTGGAAAGAAGCCCTTAGTTTTGGTTTTACTTTTTCTAATTTCCCTTTTTTTATGAAATAAAATGAATAAATTTTTGAGGGGCACTTTTTTGGAAAAATTTTTAAGTTTGTTTTTTTAAAAAATAATTTTTTCTATTCAAAATTTGGGACAATCTAAAAAAGACTATTTTTTTCAGATTTTTTGCTTAATTTTTGTACGTTTAATTATTTTTTAAAATTTTTTCAAAAGGGAACTTAAATTTAAAATTTCATTTTTGTACATTATAACAAATAAAAAAAAAACAGGATGCTGCTAAGTTTCTTTTGGCATATCAATTTAGCAAATTTAAAAAACACACTAGATCATAATTTATACAGTCGACTTACGGACTCTTCTCAATCCGTACGATATGCTTTGTAACTTAGAACCCTAATTTGTGTCACTCTATAAACTTCAGTGATTAAATTATTTGATTATGTATTTACTAATCTAATTAAATATGTTATGTTTGTAATGGTATTATGAACATTTACAAGTACATCAGACATTAAATTCAACCACTTGTATAATGTTTGTTAAAACAAACAAAAACCAGTTCACAAAAGTAATTGTATATGACTGTTTATAATCTATTTGTTTATTAAAATAAAGTTGAATTGTTCTTCAATCCAATATTGTATTTGTTTTTAATAACAGAAGATATTGACCTCAATTTATTGTTATCAGTTTAACATTTTCATTTTGTTGCCTCTTAAATTATACTTTAATGTTAACTCTTAACAAAATATTACAAGAATTGCAATTAGATACACGTATGCGCTATCTCATTGTAAACTTGATACTGCAAGGTCAGAACGCCGTCTGCATATAAATGCTTTTTTTGACTACTCTTCTTTACGCTGAATGTTTGTCATTCTGTGTTTTGTTTACCTTTGGAAAGATGTAACTTGATAATATACAAAAGGGACTTAGTCTCTTAGGATGCATTTTACTATCCAAATGTTCTCATGTTTATTTTGCTATTTCGTTAATCGATTCCATCTTATTTATATATTTGATTTATATTTGCAATAAAATCGAATTATTACGATTAATCTCGCTCATCTAAACTTACAATGAAACCGTTTTATTTACAAAAATCGGTGTCACTCGGTATTGACTAGAAATATATTCAATATGACAATAACATTTAATATGTATGGCCTTTTTTTTTCAATCAAACTGACATACGAACACATAATCAAAATATGTACTGATTTAATACAGCGTTTGTCATACATGTATCAATCTTGCACCTATATTGTTATCGCTCTGATTTCATTTCTTCCTGACATTTTTTGTTAAGTTATATATTTTAACTTAAAAATAATAAGCCTTACTTCGCTTAATAGCCTAAAGGTACTTCTCAATTTTTCTATCAGGACATGGTCATTCAGGGAACATTTCAAAATATGAACTGTTTGAATAGCGAACAGAGGTAATCATGACCAGGCGTCTGATTTCGTTTACATTGCCCGCAATGGCAAGTTCATTAGTCGACAGAAATCTAACAGTAACGTCTGTTCTCCTTAAATTGTGTTTAATGTTGATTTTTATGTGAATATAGGAAATAAAATTGATGAGATTATACAAATATAGTCGCGACTATTTATTATTCAAAAAGAAAATGCATTCTTTGTGAAACACAAGTCAGGGAATTGATTTCTTCACTATCTATACCAAACTTTTCAAGATAACCAATTTCTTAGAGTACTAACATTTATCTAACATCACCCTTAAGTAAAATATCGTGTGTCACTTCTATATAGGCATCTATGTTTGTGAAACCCTTTCCTTATTCCGCAGCAATTACTTTTATAGATTGGTCTTTCTTTTGGGCATTATCAGTATTTTAGTACATGATCAAAGGCTTCTTTGAATTGTTTTTGATTGAATATAAGATGAGAAAATCGATGTGAAGTCTGTGTGGAGAAAAATTCTAATGACTGTGCTTACTTTATAATCAGAATGTATAGTGTTAGATCACGTAGTGTTGATATGTATTTTTACATCATTTTGACAAAAAGATCAAAAATATATTTTGTATTTATATTGTCTATAGTTGTGACACATATTAAAGTGATACATACTAATAATCACAACCGTTGCCGATAGCGATTGAATGATCAATTAATACAATGTTATGTGTCTGATGTAAATATATAAACAACTCTTTGAAGTTCTGTTCTTAAATATTACGTATTCAGTGCACTAAATCCAAATGATTCTTGTACATACAATAAATAAGTTAAATGCTCATTATGACCAGAGATGCTATGCGTGCTTTACTTTATATAACAATGTATGTTATTCCATAAACAATCGTCTAAATATTTGATATACAATAGGCCCACTTATCTATCTTTCTTCACATGTCTCAAAAATAAAATTACAGAAATATTTGGTTTTAGTTAATGGTCCAAAATATTTTTACTTACTTAAAATTTTATTGGAATCAATTTAAAATTGTCTCAGAAGTATGAAGCGTATGGAAAGAACATTATGGTTATATGAATACGAGATAAATCTTATCAAATGCGTTTGACAAACAAAAAACTTTGTTGTAAAAAAAAAAATTTTATTTTTAAGTCTAAACATTGAAACTGCATTGGTGCATTGCATATTGTTCATCCCTGGATTACATTCCAATTGTATTTGTTGTTTGTTTGTTTAGTGTTACATTAATACAACAAGTTCCTGCAAGAAATAAACTATATAATTATCAAAGCGAATACAAGTGGACTAGAATAACCAATTAATATTAACTGCATAACATTGCACCAAAGTGAATTTTTTAAAGACTTTTTATATTAAAATTTAATTATGTTTCTTTTTAAACAATTTACGGAATTGAATGTTTTTCAAAAAACAACATAATTTAAATTTTTATTTGTTAATGGGTCCTTTTTTAGCAATAACATTGAATTAAAAAGGATAATGTTTTAAATTGCCCCAAAAAGGGAATAATTTAATTCCCTATTTTTGCAATGCAAAAGGGTTTTTTTCATGGGCTTATTTTTTTGGGAAAATTTAAAATAAAGATATTTTTTTATTTTGTAATTAAAAGGGAAAAATCAAGTAAAGGGAAAAGGGGAAAACATGCATTTATCAATTTGAAAATTTACGTATAAAACAAACATTAAAACCTTTCAAAATTTTTTTGTCTAATTATTCAATAACACGGAATTACTTATCTCATATAATAGTATTTTACATATAGATACGTTCGTGTTTTGATTAACACCTTTCTAGTAAAGTCCAGACATGATAAATCCACCGAAATTGATAGCATATATATTGTTATTACTGCGATATCTCACTATTCTATCTTATTTATATAATGTTTCGATGTTAATTCTATTTCATTACGTGATTGACATTTATTTCCCCGCTAAGTATATATTGATATCTTATTTCACTTCGTCTAAAACCTTGTTCAAACATATTAATTTCTATTTAATCGGAATGGAACCGAACGCGACTGACCGATTTATTAAATGAGTGTCTTGGGTATCGTAGAAATGTAAGCTCTGGTAAGAAAACGGAAACAAACTAACATATTTGGTGTATGGGTCTGTAGTAAACCAAGCGAGGTAATAAATGCCCAAATTATTACTATCAATTGTTAGCTTTTCATTTTAAGAAAACAGTGCAGGATACCCAAAATATCATCTTTTTAAAACAGCATGTATACACTTGACTGAACATTTACACAAGTTTTACATCATTGTTAATATTTTAGATATTACTATTAATATTGTACTTATCTGTCCCAAAATGTTGTGTAATGCTGGGTAATGCATTGTTGAGAAAACCCTAATTGACACACAATAAATCATTTTATTACATGCTTTTCGGTGGTTTATAGAAATATATCAGTGATATAAAACTGGTATTTTCACTGTTTCAAACAGTGAAATTACCACTTTGATATTTTCACTGTTTTGAATTTAAACCCCTTACGTTGTTTCAGTGAAATACCAGCGTGCACAGTACTGGGTACCAACTTAATGACGTGACGTCGTAAATGACGTCACTTTGTGTTAATATTTGGCGCGCTTTTTATTCAGTATTAGGTTTAATGTCTTTTTAAAACGTTTCTTTGCATGTAATAAAAAAAAATTGTTTAGTTTAGTGTACGATCGAAATATATTTCACCTTGTGAACACCAAAAACTCATATTTCACTCGTGGCTGCGCCACTCGTGAAATATACCTGTTGGTGCTCACTCGGTGAAATATATTCCGATCTTACACTGAACTAAACAAATATCCTCTATGTGTATAATGCCCAGTTAAATATAGTGTTGTTTACCTTATTTTGACATTGCTATTGTCTCGCTCAGTACATTCTATTTATCATAGATATTTTTGGTAAGCAGTTCAGAAATAACAATTTTGTCTGCACGATACTATTTCTATAATCGATTAAAAGAATATACATATAATTAAACATTAAAGTAGTCATCAAAGTAAACCATAACTTTGAATATAATATTATGCTTTTGTCATACAATTATAAAATAAAATCACTACATTAGTATTGTAACGAAATCAACTTAGTGATATGATTTGATGAAGTGTTTCTACCGGTCATATTTAAAGCTTAGTACTATGCATTACTTCACATTTAATAAGGAACAACTGCTATAAAAGCTGGATTAAATAAGTTGCTTTTTAAAGGGAACACATTCCCCTAAAGTTATTGGTAGAAAATGTTCGCATATAACTGACACAAAAGGATACTGCATCAGAGTAGGTTTAATAAGATGTAAACAGTTTAACGAACACGCATTTTGTACATACAAAAGTACGGACTGGTGTAATACGGTGATCACCTGTACACAAATCAAAATGCTTCGATCAGGAACTTTTAAATATTAATGGCTGGCTATATGAATGTAATAAAATAAGAATACGTAGAAATCGCATGCTGAACGAAATGAATAAACACTTTTTAACCTTTAAACATTTGACCGTGAATATTGTTGATGTTGTTTCCTGTTTAATACTTAGTCAGTTATTGAGTGACATTAATGAACCATCAAGTATTATCAAGTTCCGAACTTACTATCAATTTATTTAGCCTGATGTTTTTTGCTGTTCTTCGCTGGAACCATCAGATATAAATTGGTAACCCTTACGGATTTGTTCAACGAGACAATATGATTGAAATATGAGTATATTTGTCATTTTAAAGATAGATAATTCAGACATTGTGATCGGCATTGTAATGACGAGACAGGGATATGGTTTTGGTTTTTGATTGGAGGTTTGTAAGTCGTTATTTTATATATTGCCCAACAACACTTTTAAAAATCATTAATCATTTTGTTTGTTATATATAGAAAATCTTCAAATTTACAATCAAACGTCATCCAATGTTGAAGTTGTCAAATGTAAAGTTGGCCTTTTTTCCACCTAATACTACTTCCAGACTTCAACCTATGGGGATTATACAAACACTCAAGTTGAAATATCGTAAAAAGCAATTGCAACATATTCTTGTAAAAGTTGATAGCAGCAACAAGGTTGGTTTACAGTTATTGAAAGAAATCTCGGTCCTAGATGCAATTTACTGGATTGATGCAGCCTGGAAAGACATTGAAGCAAAGACTATTGTAAAATGTTTTGAACATTCTGGGTTTTTCCTTCCTTCTGAATCAGTTAAAACTGTAAACGCTGATGAAAATCATGACAGTGATGATGATGATGAAGTCCCATTGAATGTCCTGAAACTATCTCACGATTTATTTTGGGTGTGAATTTAAGGACTTGATTTACTTAGATGTAACCTTAAGAACTTGTGATGATTCTAATAAAACAGACTGGGAGAGAACACCAGCTTTAGACATTCTGAAGGAACTTAGAGATGATAATACTGATGATCTTTGTGATGATGTTTGTGATGGTGATGATGATGATGTTGATTGTGCTGATGATTTGAAAGTATGCTCAGCAGGAGATGTGCATGAACATATTAACAATATAAGACAATATGCTTTGTTTCATGGTCACAATGACCTGCTAGATAGTATTATGTGCGTAGATCACATTTTCACACACATTTCTACTACAAAACAAAAACAAACACGTATTGATGACTTTGTTAAAAAGGCATAATTGTGATTATGAGAGTGTAATACATACATGATATAGTATACTGTTTTTGTTATTATAAACATGTATATCAATGACTTGTGTATTATGAAACCCTGTATTTAATCGAAATTTTCCTGAATTCTTTTGAGAGACCACTTTATTAAGAGACCACTTTTTGGCAGTCCCTTGAGTGGTCTCTTAATACAATTTCGACTGTATTGTCCTTTTATCAAAGACATGATTTTCTGACAATAATGCACCAAAATATTCCAATCACCTACTTGTTTTTAAACGTTATACAAAACAAGTCAAGTCATCAATTGGGATGAAAAAGGCTTTGACAATATTTACAAACAACAGAACTTTTAATTTAACAAAAGTCATAACTCCTAAAATATAGCTTTCATAAGAAGTATACATATTTTCTTACAACTACATCTTTGCCATGAAAAAAGCAGCAATCCAATTTGTATGATGATAACTTTTAAAATATTATATTTATGGGCTACAATTAAGGTTTTGCAAGACGACGCGAAGATCAAGCACCACTTTTGCTTCGAAACATATGGGCTTAATTAAAACGGAATCATTTGAAAAAGATTTTGTCGTCACCGAGTGATATTCAAATCAACTGTGTTGTTGAATATTTGTGATTGATTGTTTTAATCAGAACAACATAGATGTGTACATGTATGTCAAATGAAATGTATCACTCACGTGCAAGCCAACATCAATATTTATTAAAGCAATTATATAATAATCAATTTTCCGCGGAGATGTCTTATAGTTTGATGATGCATGATTACACCTCAATATGTTTGTTGAAAAATTCAATGAAAATAATTAACTTTGCTATTCGCGCAAAGCAAGATGAATGCGAAAAAAAAACAATATTAGTAATTAACGGATGACCCCCAAAAAGAATAATATCCCTCTAAATAAAATACATGAATCAATAGGATATATCATGACAATATAATTATATAAAACTTACACATCATAAAAATATCAAAAACTATATCAACTTCTTCCCTTATACATGAATTAAGTATATTATTCCATAATAGTATTTTATGGATATTGTTTTATGTGCACTATCGTAAACCTTTTCGAGCGATGACCAGACGTTATAATTCTATAGAAACATATACTGTTATTACTGCATTATTGTATTGTTTTATCTTATTCTTCTAGCATTTCGATATTAATCTTATTCTGTGACATGATTGGCACTTATGCCTCTTAAGTATATATCAGATCCTAAATTCATTTCGTTTCTAATGTTACTGTAAGATATCAATATCTATGTACTTTGTATTTTTACAGACAAGGATTAATCAATTTCCAATACCGTAATGGACGTGCCAAAAATTGTAAGCTTACGGAAACAACCAGCAAATTGTTTGCTGATAGGAAAAGGGTGAATTGTGCTTACGTAATGGACGTTTATGGGAGTTTTTATATAGACAAATAGGCAAAATTAAAACTGTTCAATAGAATTTCTCTAAACTTGGCATGATGTTAGAATATGACGACAAACATTTTAAGCAAACAAAATTTGAGTTACCTTTCTCGATTTTGAGTTATCTGTGATATTTATAGACTATTTTTTGACACACTGCATAATGGTGTAGTGTTTTGCATTACACTCTAGAATAATAACCGATGATCCAGTTATATTCGCCGTTCCTATTTTAACATTATAATCTACGATGACAAACAACACAATCTATCAATTGCTGGATACTATAGACGGGTTATGATAACATTTATAATGGTTTTTACATATTCCCATTTAAAAACATATAATTTTAAAGATTGCGTATGCTGTAAGAAGTTGCTTTTCATGATACGGAAAAGTGATGCAATACATGACAAAAACGAATTCTTTGACTTAAAGATTAAGAGTGGCATGTGAATGCATCATTTTATTCAAACGTTTTAAAACCCTATTACTTTTATTAAATTGAAAACAATTTGTTTAAAAGATTATTATATATATCCTGGCATGACAATGATCGCAACACTTAAATTATTCATCCAAAGTGACAATTGTATTCATAATAAAATCGATAAAATCTTTAAACAATGAAATACAGATGTCTGAGTGAACAATAAAATGGCATGCATAAATAATAGCAAAGACACATTCAGAATCTTTATATAAATACTTTTTATGTCAATCATGAATGATTGAGTACTTGTAACGAAGCAATATAATTTGCTGGTTTTCTTTATAATAGTCACGTGCATTGCAAAAATAACAACAACGAAGATTTCTAGGATAGTTTTAAGTCAATTTTACTATTGTATGAGTTTTACTATTTCGGTTTGTTACAGCAAAATCCCTGACCTGAATAACCCTAACCCCCACAATTAAATATTGCACTTTAGACATTTTTACGATGCGGTCCGTTGCTATGAAAAATCGACCGGAATTAGAATTTTCTCGCGCATGCGCAATCTGCGTAGGGCAGAAAATACTTCGCCCTACATAGAAATATGGTAGAAGGTCAGAGACAATTCCGAGTTAGTTCAAGGTAAACGGTAGAAAATTATATAAAATAGCTGTCAACAAATATAGAAAAGATGACTTTATAGCTTTATGGCGAAGAATGCCATAAAAAGGCATGGAAAAGATACTTGTTTAAGAATTTACGATCACGGACCTGAGACTGAGATCATTTTTTTAAAGAAGATGTGGAAATATATCTATTAGCAAATGAAAAGTCAACTTATTTGCTGTTGAATTAGTTCATTTAAAAACAAAAGAAATTATATAACATGAAATCGAGATTAATTATCATTCAAAACAAATATCAGAACAGGTGATAATGCATTTTTAGTGTTCAATATACCTGACTATATCCTTTATCCGATTTGCATGTGATGGAAACAGAAAAATTTAAGTCACATAAATAGATTTTAAATAATTATTTTTTTCTTCCAAATCTTGAGAAGTTAAGATGGGTTGTTTGGAAAAGATATAACACACATTTATTCCGCTTCTTCGTAATACATGTTATTTTTAATAATGCACGTCACAAAATTTTTCTCTTCTCAAAATCCATAAACATTGATCGGTATATTTAAATGTTACATAAATTACCATTTTAATAAGCGTAACTGGTTAACTATATCAAGATATTTACACGTCCCGGTTGAATGAACAAACGTTCGGGTGCCAATCTGTTTGACACTTGCCGCGTGACCAATCCAGTTATTCAAAGGAATTGTACAATACAAATTGTGTAATATTATGTAATACAGGGGTAATAAAATTTTATCTTAAACACCCTGCTGTTTCAATTTAAATTATTGATGGAAAAGTCGTTTAATGATACCTTAAACAAAGACACGTGTGTGCCCGTTTTCACCATTGAATTATTACTCCCGCACATTTTCGTAGATCTGTTAAAACTCAACTCAACTCAGATATGTTAAAAAATAAATTCACGTTTTCAGTACTCATCCCAAAATTAATATTGTTTGGATGACATAACATGAAATCGCATCTATTAAAGCCTTAAAGTATGATAAACTGTAGACATCGTTATTGCTTTTTGCCCTACGCAGAATGCGCATGCGCGAAATGCAATATTCGTCGCTATGGAAAATCGTATTATGAAAAGGTCTATTTAATAATAATTACAAATTATAATATTATGTTATCATATTGTTCCGTCCATAATATAAGTCATGTTTATAACATCAATTTTCATTGGACAATCGTAATATATTTCTATTGTATAAAATCTATAAGATATACTGTCTAAATTTATAAATTTGATAAATAATGGTTAGTACTTTATGTGACTCATGACAAATTATACGGGTAAATTATTTAATTAATTAAAATCAAAATAATCAAAGTTATACTAATTGAATCCCATAAAACAAACGTATTAAAATGTTGTTTAAATGACAGTGTTTTTTTTATTCAATATTAAAATAATATGGTATTTAGAAAAAATCCGCTATTTCAGCGAAACATCAACTTTAAAAATTATTGTCATAAAGTTTATCAGAAATATACGTAATATTTTATGAGGATAAATATAGTACCCAAACTAAATGTTAAATAAATACAATCAGCTGAGAAACTTAAATTAAAATTACTGAATTATTAGGTTGTCTCTATCAGATTAATTTACCAACAATCTAAAAATGAAATATGCCATCCTAATTTGAATAAACTTAAACAACAAACGTCATAATTACTTTTGTATTTGCGAAATGCAAGATGTATGAAAGCAATTAACAGAAGACTGGTAATGAATATATAAACTCTAGAGATAATAATAATATTCATCAAAAGGTAATACATAATCATCAAATTGATATGAGTGATTATTTGATAATATATGAAACAATCAAATCAATGAAATATAAAATGCTTTTAAATTATCAAATAATTCACACTAATTTATCTTCTTACCCAACAGTATTTAATGTATAATAACGCACTTGCTATGAGTCAGCAAAGGAATAAAAACAATTTAAGTGTGCGCAGACGTTATGCATCTAAACTATTAAAATACATATACTGTTATTACCGCGTTATTGTATTATTCTATACTATGTTTATTGTTCATCTTTTTTTATGTCATGACAAGCACTTTAGTCCCCTAAGTATGTATCATATTCCAAATTTATTTCGTCTATAACGTTATTCAAATATATCAATTTCTGTGTGCTTTTTAAGGCAGCAGAAGAGAAATAACCATTTTTTAATTTCGTTAGACGTCTTAAAGAATTTTAAGTTTCGGGAAGGAAATGGCAACAAACTGCTAGTTTTGTGGTTAGCAATGAATTGTGCTTTCATTTAAGTAAATAAATAATCCATCCAATACTTGAAACAATACTGAAGTTGAAACATAAATGTATGATATTAATAAATTGATGATGTAAAATAAATCATTCTTTTGTTTATAATAGAAACAGTAGATAACGAAATTGTGCAATAATTGTTTATATATTATTTATAATTTGATTTTCGTTCATAAATATGTAAAAAGTAAAGTGACATGATGGTCATTTTCCATTGTCAATTTGACCTGAATTGAATATGCATTTTAAAAAGATTGACTGTTATAATGGTAATGGCAGTTATAAAATGACTGCCCATAGACATTTCCTTTCACCACAATACCTATCTACCGTTTATGCGAAGAAAATTATATAATTGATAGGATTGATGGAAAAACATAATTTATGCTTATTTTGACTTTCACCTGTTCACTTACTATAATAATAATCTTATATTGGCATAATGACATTTCATCATACTTTTGAATCCATTATGAACTACTGCGGCGTAAGCTGTATCGATTGCAGTTGATTATTCAGTAAAAATCGAAACAATTATCCATTATCTTGCTACTATCGAAACTCGGATGCAGCATACTACATTAAAAAGAATCAATGAAAGAAATAGGTAATTCTTGCTGAATTAGCAAACTTTTTTAAACAACATTTAAGCAACTAAATTGATTGGTATTGAACGATAAATTAAATGTGAACGTCTGGGTCAATTTTACAAATTAAGAAGAATTGAGATACCAAATCAGTTACCTAGTAAGTATATTAAGAGAATCGTACAGTCGAGAAATAAGAAAAAATATCCTAAAGGTACCTGTACATCCTCATTTACCAACCATGTTACTGTTTGAATTGATATTTGTCATAAACCGTTGACAAAAGCATGCTTGCGTTTTTTATTTATCATTATTCATATCGAAAATGTAACATGGACAATGGTTTTTGTTAAAACATCTGTCTATGATATAAATTAAAATTTTCAAATTCAAAACAAAAACTGTAAGCTGAGAATGGTTATTGATGGACTGTATGTAAATAGAGGCAAGAACGTTGTTGACCATAATAAATAAACAGCGCTGCATTAATAGATTTATGAAGAGAAACAACAAAGTGGGATCATTTTAATACAGACACAAAATGATACAAATAGGTCATGTCAAGTCGATGCAAGAGTGCCATCAATTACTGTTTAATACAAAGCAAATATTTTAACTGATTTGTCAATTTGTTTATGCATCTTGTATTCCGTTATCAATCTTGTATTGTTAAACGTGATATATGAACGTAACATTATTTTACTTGCCATTTTAAGATAAATTATTCAAACATCCTGAATGGCATTATAATGAAGAAACATAAACATTTTCAAATTTTGCTTAATCATTGAATATTTGTGTCTGATTTATTGTAGTTGTTTATATATTCTCATTGAACCCGCATAGAAATTATAATTATGTTGTTTGGACAATTATGCTAAGGTTTCAAACAAAATCATACATTCATTCACTTGCTGTAACAATACTCAATGATGTGTATACTGGTGTGTTTTTATTCTAGTTTAAATTATTTTTTTAAAATGATTTTTGAGTGAACAAGGGAAATAGCTTTTTGACTGTCTTGTTTGAATATCAAAAACATCAATAAATCATTTGGCTAGTATACAAATATTATGAAATGATTTCCAGAAGCTGCCTTGTTCAATGTTAAGCATTTTATATCCGATCCGTCTTTTGTTAAACTATTTCTTCCGTTTATTTTGTGAAAAGAGATATTTGATGTTTGAATTGAGATTTTATATGTATGGAGAACGCAGATTTAAAATAATGTGCCGTTTCCTTTTCTCCTTCAACATCGTATAACTAAGGTTTTCCCGATCTTTTTTTCAAAAGCATTCGTCAGAGACTGTCTTAAGTACATTAACTAAAGGCAGTTATTATAAATAAGCAAACATAAAAGAAAATATCTTATTTTTTTCTTAACAAAATCATTTATTTGAAATCCCTAGACTAGCAGAAAGGAAAATCGCCCACAAAGAAACTAAATGTTCGTGTAGATGTAAATCATTACATTTTTACGCTCCTGCTACTGACTTAAGCAATATATTATAAAAATTGTCACTCGATAATGTTCTTAGTTTTTATTTTTGTATTTTTGTACCTTATTCCAATGTTTACTTACAAATATACGTACTCATATTTAGCTACAACATACGATCTTTCCAAAGCATATATTATTAAATATAATTAGGATATAAATGTTTATCATTTTGGAAGGCCATACACAAACCTGTTGACGAAATATGGAAAGGTAATTTTCCATTAATTAAACAGAAAAGACAACAATATTTGTTAAGCACGTTTACACGCCTGATTAATCATTAATTTATTGTGTCTGTTTAATTTACTGCCTATTTATCTGTATATTCAAATATCGCAATATGACGGTAAATCAATCTTAAGATTTCATCATTTATAATCCTTGGATTTGATTAACATTCGGGGAGGGTGTATTTTACTTGAATTTATCATCATAAAGATATTTTTCCAAATACCGATGACGGCGATTATCGTCTACAAATTAATTGTTTTTCGTTGAGTACCAGTATTTATCAATTAGAGATGTTCTGAAGTTTATAAAATAAACAGTTGTCTAACATCACAATGGAATAGTGATATTTCCTATTCGGGTACTATAATAAAACCAACAACATATTTGTTAATGTTTAAATCTTTAAATTATTCTTTTACTGATTTTTATCAATTACGTGAATCATTTTTTTCAACAAAATTACTATAAAAAGCCTATCAACATAAGATTTGAATTTATTTCATGCTTTCCAGTATTTTATTGTAATATATCAGATGATTATATTCTGATAAACCACTAGTGAAATTTATAAAATATAATTTTCACTGTAGCCGGAATATATCTGAATGCCGATGAAAAGAAAATCATAACTGAATGGAATAACAGACAGAAATAAATGCCGTCATACGTAAATTTTGCTCCTTTAGGAAAAGAAAGTCGATGCCATCATACATCATGTTAAAAATGTAACAAAATTAGAGAAATCTAACAGAACTATATTTCAAAATTGATGATGTGACGTCATGATGCGATGACGTCACAAATGAGAATGCGCGACGTTTCGCGGCAAAATCAGTAAAAAAAATACTTAAAATCACTTAAAAAGCATAAAATAAAAAGAACATTTATTTGTGTTACATATAAGATTGAAATATATTTCATTCGTGAACACCAGCTATTATATTGCATCTGGTGTTCACTCAGTGAAATCATATTTCAATCTTACACGCAAAACAAACAAATATCCTCTATTTGTTACATATATCAGCTGGGGCACTTGAAACAATATGATAATTATGCAGAAGATAATTAGGAAATATACTCGGAAATAAATTTAAAATATTGTTTTTTGTCGTATTTTCAGTATGCTTATTTTTTTGTCGTATTCTTCGTATAGTTGGTCCGATTTTAGTGAAAAACGTTCCAACATTTTTCGATTTTGGGTTCTTTTTCACAATTAAATAACTATTCTGGAAAATCAGAGAGAACAACCGACCTGAAATTTTGTACACCAGACCTTCAAGAAATAAAACATTATTCATGTAAACTTATTGGTTGGCCAAGTCATGGCAGAAAATAAACCCTCCTATTTAACAAACGTTGCATTCTGATTATCTTCCTGATTGTAAAGATTTTTGTAATGGTCAATAACCACAGGTATATGAGAATCCCTTTGCCTAACAAACCGGATTATAAACTTACTTTTCCATTAATTATGAAATAGCCTTTCAATAAAAGTAACAAGTAGATTGAAACTGAGATTCAAATGTTGACAGACATATAGAAACAAAATCGCATTTTGAAAGAAGTAATAAAGTTACCCGATTTACAGAAGCAAAGCGATCAGTACAATAACAGAGAATGACATATGCATTAAGCAAATACACAATCTGTATTCATATTGATAGCTTCGAAATTTGATACCTACGTTGTCAAGAGTGCTCAATAGGATATAGTAAGTGCTAACGTTTGGCTGAATCGCCAAAGTGAAATCCCATGTCAGTTCTCAAAATGCTTACAGCTCAATTCTTCGTTTTTTATTAAAAGCAGAAAATTCTTATATCAGGGTGCCCATCAGTAATTAAAGACACGACGCATAGTATTTCTGAAGAAATTACTTCTTAATTCTTGGAACAGAACACTGTCCGTTTTTGATAACATACTCACATGATTGAAGTAAATAAATTGGTCAAAAGTTGTATATATACGAACAAACAAAAAGCTAAATATATTCGTATACGGAACATTAACTATAAATCAATTCATTTTCTTAGACACTCGTGACATCTGGTTCATAAAGTTACTCAAACGCATATAAATGATGATGCAAAAAGAAAGCAATTTTGTTTTCGTAAAACGTTATAGTTGCACGGCAATTTTTATGTCTTACTTAAATATCAAAGGTTTGAAATCATAAACAGTTTAAACATCATTAATGTTAAATTAAGAAAATCTAAAACCTAGAGTGGCAGAAGTTTCATTTCCCTTCGGTCCTTTGTACCACAAATGGATGAAAACAATGGTGCAATTAAATGAAAAAATTCAAAGCAGTTTTATAAGCCTTAAGTTATATTCAAGGCTGTCTTCATATATGTCTTGTTTTAATATTTAATGTATGAAATCACAAACAATATAAAAATCATCATTATTGTAAAATTAAGAACATACAGACACTAAAGCCGCAGACGGTTCATTCCCTTTGGGCTGCAATTAGATTTGTATAGCAATAGTTATTGGAATGATGAATACCTATCTTACTAGAGTTACTTCATGAAAAACGATAGCAGGAATCATTTCTTATCTACTTGAGATAGCTTAATAATGTTTAAAATTATCCTTTCCCTACAGAATTGAAGAAATCAGACGCATTTGTTTCCATATGAATATAATCGAAATACAGCCTAAAAAGTATTAATGTCCTTACCCTTATCTCTGGAAAAACCAATGACTCACAAACGTTAATAATTAAAAAAGATAGGAAAATTGTCATACATCATTGCCGAAAAAAGACCAATCGTATGGTTTACTTAATATTCAATTTCTGAATGAATCAAAATCATTATTTTAAATATTTTCGGTTATAAAAATATAATAGACATTCAAGATGATGAATGATATACAAAGGGCACATTAAACAAATATTGACGAAAACAATGGAAATAAATTATTCTGAATTTTCTTAAAATAGGTCTTTAAAAAAATATTATAACAGTTCAGAGTGTTTAGTATTGTACAAAAATTCATGGCCGAGTTTGATTATTTGATTAAATTTTCCAGCCTCAATCAAACATACACGATATAGCAAAGTGAGGTACAATGTTTGTTCCTTTGAAATAGAAGATGTTCTACTACAAGTAACAAATAACCGATTTAATTTCCAATCAAATATATGAAATAATGAAACTTTTTTGTCCAAAGCAACTTTTATTTAAATTTGCATGATTTGCAACATCACAAAACTGTATGAAAATAAATGTTAGAGGGACCTTTTATTTAGATCTTTTGTAAAGAAACAGGTCAGAATTTCATTATTTGTGAGTAAATCACTCTAGTTAAAATTTTAAAGATGTATAAAGTGCTTTAAGGTGACAACAGACACTTTCCGTGGTACTCACAAATATGTCATTTAAACCATGTTATTTTAGTAATAATTGTTATTTATTTAATCTTTGTGCATTAAATGTCGTTGATCATCATAAAAAAAAAACATATTGGAAAAAAATGCCTTTGTAAATGATTGATTTTGAATAAAAATCCTAAAATTTTAAAACGTCATATCAAAGTCATTTTTTATTTTTTTGTCATCAAACTTTTGGAAAATAACCATATATATATTATCTGGGGAACCGTGTCTCAAATATTTTCTATCTTTTCTCAAAAAAATATTACGTAACGTCAAACATTTTATGCGGCTTTTTTCACCATACATATTACGTAATTAAAGATAATTAAGTCGCTGATTAGGCAAACAAAAATCCCTGACACGATTCCCTCCGTAAATGAATTTCCTTTCATGTGCTTTAAACCGCATGTTAATTGCTTGATTATTAAAAAAGTTATGCCGATTCAAAGTTAGTCCGACCCGCATCAAACGAAGTGTCATAAATCGGCTGTTCTCTCTCGGACCCCTAAGTTTCACGCTAAATAATTGCATAATACACAAATATCGCACCAGAGAGGGTCACAAGTTGTGGTAACATACTCTAACAACATTTTATGACCCAGTGACATCTGACCAATTAAAAATCTGCTGATTAATATCAGTTTATAGCCGAAATTTCTTCAATTCTTAACGTGATTTACGATCCGTCTGGTGTCTGTCGCACATGTCACGTGACTATCGGTAAAATTTGAGGCACTCAGTGGGGGGAAATGGAACGCATTTGCGCACCGCTAGCGGGGTATTAATTAAACTGTTTCCTTTTTGAAGTTTATTATTATTATTATCAGCATTATTATTGTATTATACCAGTGTCACTCTGCCCGTGTATTCGTGTATGAAATTCTGTTAAAATATAAATAATATAACAAAAAACTGAGCTTCTGACAGTCTATTAAAGTCCATGGTAAATGTACAAATAAGAACGGGATATTATATATTTTTTCCACCAAATTGATGATGCTTCACATATTTTGATAGAAATAAAAGGTATTACTCGATCATTATGATCTGGCCTTCTTGACTTCTATTTTGAATATCATCTATGCACGGCATACAGATCCAGTTTCTACCGGGATAGACAATAAATTTCATACTTTGTCCCAGATTTATTAGTACTGTGTCCGATTTACTGGCGAACAATTTATTTTCACTGAGAATATATTTTAACATCTTTTTTTTTATAGAGAAATAATCATCCTTAGACAATCTAAAATTGTTTAGAAATTTGTCAGGGACACCTTACCACAAGTCATATATAGGCGTTCACATAAAAAATGTTGTCTGTTTTTGTTGTTGTTTTACTTCACATTGTTAGAAAACGAGGTTGAATGTAAAGTAAGCCCTTGAATCTGTACAAAAGTCTATCAACTCAATGTAATATATATCAGATTAACGGGACAGACAAATTATTTTCACACATTATGGATATTTTAACAACTACATTTTTAATCGACCCCGTGGTCGTGCGATTTGCCGCTATGCTTAATTATTTATGTTCAATACATTATGTTACGTACATTGGCCGACACTTTCTTAATTTATAAAAAAGGCTAAATGTTGAGATATTCATAAAAGATGTACGGTAGTTGTACGATACATGTATTACGAGAAGTATATGGACCAGTATGGACCTGTAATTCACGGATATTTGGAACTACCGATTTCCCTCATTGATGCCTCAACGGGGGGCGGAACGTTATCGATAATCGACAGGTTAGGCGAATAGCAGATACAAATAGTATAGGTACTGTTTTAAAACGTTTAAAAACACATTTTTTGGACTAACTGCTTACAAAATTAAATCACGAATGTGTTCAGAAAAGGTTGATAAATCTTCTAAGCAAAAAATCTCATTTTAGGTATTTTCAGTGATAATTGACTCCGTTGTCACCTTAAAGATAATTTTTTAGTTTAATTATTCTAAGAGAGTGAAAGGTATACGACATAATATGTATTTTGAATAGAGGTGATCATGACTAGATGTCTGATTTCGTTTATATTGCCCGCATCGGCACGTTCATAATTCGACAATTGATATAGGATACATTTTGTTTAATTTTGTATTTTTATGTGAATAAAGGAAATAAAAATGATGAGGCAATAAGAATTGAATTGCGATCTATAATGTTAACAAAATATGAGCCGTGTCATGACAAAACTAACATAGTTGGTTTGCGACCAGCATCCGCGCAGTCTGATCAGGATCCATGCTGTTCGCTAACAGTTTCTCTACTTATAATATGGTTTGTAAGCGAATAGCATCGATCCTGATCAGACAGCGCGGATGCGCAGGCTGGTCTGGATCCATGCTGGTCGCAAACGTCTTATGTTGATTTTGTCATGACACGGCTCATATATTCTTTGTGAAATACAATTTTGGGAATTGATTTCCTTACTATATGCGTGGTACCTTTTTCAAGGCAACCAATTTCTTAGAGTACTACCTTACATCACTCTTAAGTAAAATAACATGTCACTTCTATATAGACATCTAAGTTTTGAAATCCTATTCTGATTCCGTCGCAATTACTTTTATAGATTAGTTTTTCTTTTGGGCATCATCAGTATTTTAGTACATGATCAAAGGCTTCTTTGAATTGTTTCTGATTGAATATAAGATGAGAAATCGATGTTAAGTCTGTGTGGAGAAAAATTCTAATGACTGTGCTTACTTTATAATCAGAATGTATAGTGTTAGATCACGTAGTGTTAATATGTATTTTTACATCATTTTGACAAAAAGATCAAAAATATATTTTGTATTTATATTGTCTATAGTTGTGACACATATTAAAGTGATACATACCAATAATCACAACCGTTGCCGATAGCGATTGAAATGATCAATTAATACAATGATAAATATAAAAACAACTCTCTGTCGTGCAAATTCTTAAAATTTACGTATTCAATACACTTAATACAAATAGTTCTTGTCCATACAATAAATTAGTTAAATGCTCATTATGACCAGAGATGCTATGCCTGCTTTACATTATATAACAATGTAATTATGTTATTCAAATAAAATCGTCTAAATATTTGATATACAATAGCCACTTATCTATCTTCTTTACATAACTCAAAATAAAATTACAGAAATATTGATTTCGCTCAAATGGTAGAATATTTTTCTTACTAAAATTTATTGGATCATTTTATTGTCTCGTATAGAACATTATGATTTGATGATAGGATTATTCTTATCAATGCGTTGACAAACAAACTGTTATAAAATAAAATTTATTTTTAAGTCTGGCATTGAAAATGCATTGTGCCATTGCATATTGTCATCCCTAGAGACATTCCTATTGTATTTGTTGTTGTTTGTTTATGTTACATAATACAACAAGTTCCTGCATAAATAAACTATATAATTATCAAAGCGATACAAGTGACTAGAACCATATTATGCATTACATCACAAAGTGAATTTTCAAAGACTATATATAATATTCAATTACTGATGTTCTTTTTAGCAATAACGATTGAATAATTTTCAAAGACAACATAAAATGTTCATTTAGTAATGCTCCATTTATAGCAATAACGATTGCATATGTTGAAAATAATTATATTTCCTATTTTTGCAGTACAAAGTTAATGCATGGAATTATGTTTAAATAGATTAGTTACAGATACGTATCAATGTGTAATTTACGAAAATAAAATACTGAAAAAGAAATAAAATCATGTATATACGTATAATAAAAGCACTTTACCTTTCAAATGCTTGTCTCAAATTATTCAACAACACGGGGCTTACTTTTCTTATTATAGTATTTTACAGATAGATACGTTCGTGCTTTGATTCATTAAAGAAGTCAAAACCTTTCTATTTAGACCAGTGAAGTCCAGACATGATAAATCCACTGGAATTGATAGCATATATATTGTATAACTGCGATATCTAACTATTCTATCTTATTTATCTAATGTTTCAGTGTTAATTCTATTTCATGACGTGATTGACATTTATTTCCTCCTGAGTATATACTGATATCTTGATATCTTAATTCACTACGTCTGAAAACCTTGCTCGAACATATTAATTTCTATTAAATCGAAATAGAAGCAAAACGTGATTGACCCATTTATTTAATAAGTATCTTGAGTATCGCAAAAGTATAAGCTTTGGTAAAAAACCTGTAAACAACAGTACCACAGATATGGTGTAGTAAGCCAAGCGGGGGTAATTAATATAGCTAACAATCGCACAAAATAGGTTACTGCATCAGAGTAGGTTCAATGATACGTAAACAGTTAAAGAAGCACACATTTTTATATACAAAAGTACGGATTAATGTAATACGGTGACAACCTGTACACAAATCAAAATAATTGAAATCATGAGTTTTAGATTAATAAATTTGGCCATCTGAATGTACTTAAATAAAATTACGTATCATCCGCATGCTGAATAATATGAATAAAACACCTTTTGACCTTTAAACATTTGACCGTGAATACTGTTGATGTTGTTTCCTGTTTAATACTTAGTCAGTTATTGAGTGACATTAATGACCATCAAGTATATATCAAGTTTCCGAACTTTACTATCAATTTATTTATGCCTGATGTTTTTGCTGTTCTCCTGGACCAATCAGATATCAATTGTACCCTTCGGTTGTTCAACGAGACATATGATTGAAATATGAGTATATTTGTCATTTTAAGATAGATAATTCAGACATTGTGATCGGCATTGTAATAATTATAACGAGACAGGAATATGTTTAATAATTGGAGGGTTATGAGTCGTTCCTTTAACTATTGCCCAACAACACGAGTAAAAACATAAATCATAGTGTTTGCGTACTGACACAGTCTGTGTATATTATAGTTTTGTGTAGATAATTCAAATTGAAAGCACGTGTTTAAGGCCAGCTGTGATTACAATGTTTAAAATGTCTAAATGCTCAAAATATGTATCATATTGAAAACAATTTACTGTTGATACGAATCCTTCAAATATTTTCAATTAAACAGATTATTCCTGCCAATACATATTTAATATAAAAAGACTTAGATTTTATCAACTACAGAAAAAGTTCGTTTTACACCTATAACAACTTAATTATTAACTTATGAATAAATGATTCAATATCGCTTCAATTAATCTTTTAGACATCTGCATTCAACCCATACATAATTACAATTTCCCCGATGGAGTTTTAATTATTTCGCATTAATTATGTAGCTTATGTCATAATGTCTAGTATGACAGATCGGTGGTGACGTTTCTACTTCATGAATTCATGATTTCAATATACAGAAGTGACGAACTCGCGATTTCAACTGCACGAATTCACTTTTCTGCAGTGTTGTTATCATAGCCATAAGAAAGGACCATAAAAAGGTTTCTTTCCCAACTAAAGCACGGAATCGAAAGCAAAAAATGTCATATTGTGTTGACGAAACATTTCATTTAACAAGTCAGAATGTAAAAAGTATTACTGTATTATTTATTCAAATGAATAATAATTTAATTCACATGTAATTTGTTAGTTTAAAACAAGTGTCACGACTACAATTACAGCTTAGAAAACTATTTAGCTTTATTCTGATTGTGACAGTATCTGAGAAAAAAAGTTTGGTAAGTTGTAAAACCGGTGTAAATTAACAAAATTTAAATGCAATATCAAAAGTACTGTGGAAGCCTTTAATAGGGAGGGACAATTTCCCGAGTCGGGATGAACATAATTTTAAATATCATCACTTCACTTTTTCATTTTATTTTTCATAGTTTTAAGGCCGTTTGAACTTGTAACAGGAGGCTTTTCAATGTAAGCGGCCATTTTTCACAATATGCTCATGGGGTAAAAGGTTAATTAAAAAAAAAATGTCACAAAACAACAATTTTTCACCAAAATTACGTGTAAGGGCATGTGTGAACATAGAAAAACAAGTTTTTGGGTAATTCTAAGTTTTTTTTTAAATATTTTTTTGTTAATTAAAAAAATAAAAAATGTCACAAAACAACAATTCTTCACCAAAATTAAGTATAAGGGCATGTGTTAACATGGAAAATCTAGTTTTTGGGTAATTCCAAGGTTTTTCATAATTCTTTGTTAATTGAAAAAATAAAAAAATGTCACAAAACACAACTTTTCACCAAGATTAAGTGAAAGGGCATGTGTTAACATGAAAAAACTAGTTTTTGGTAATTCTAAGGTTTTTCATAATTTTCTGTTAATAATTAAAAATTACAGCGTGATAAGTATATACTGAAATTCCATCATTTACTTGCAATACAGCCGATAGCTGCTGTTTTATTTTTCCTTTATATGCTTAAATGTTTGTGATATTTTATTTAGGCTTCTCATAAGATAAACAATTATTGACTAATAAGCCGTGGAATGTGATATCGGGCAACGCATTGTCTCCTTTCACTTTGTATTTGTTACCAATTTGAAACAAAAACGTTCAGCATTTCTGAAAAAATCTCATTCGACACTCAGTATCTGGTAATGATACCTAATGATATATATATTTCATTGCTCATATATTGTTCATTTTTGACATTCCAATCTGTTTTCTTTTTTATACCATATATTACTTTATCCGTCCGCTGCTTGGTAAGGGATTGAGGTGTGAGGTGGTAATATGTTGCAATGCAGGGGATATCGGTTAAACAAATTATCGTTAGAGTAAGCTTCATTATCAGACTGATCAGTAATTTATACCAATATAAATTTGCTTATGCTGAAGGAATATATGAGATTTGTTTTAACAAGCAGAAAACCAACATTGTGTTACATACAATATTTGATACTAATTAAGATAACAAAGGCAAAGAATATTCAAATTTAAACCCCAAAAGTACCAACCTGCTTCAGAGTATATCATAAGACTAATAAAATCATTCAATAGCTATTTGTTAGTATAAAACGACAAATATAGCACATGGTTTGAGAAATATTGGTTTAAATAATATTTTTATATTGATTTTAAACAATTTTTACAACAAAGTCAAGAATGTTTTGTTAAAAGTAGATTCAGTCCAAAAATATATTACGGCAATTAATTACTAAATATTGAATTCAATCGCTGCGGAATATACACTCCTTCTATTGAATGTGATTTATTTAATACAGACACCAAATATTTATTCATCAAGTAAAACAAGCCGCTAATAGTATTAATATGTATTTGTTCTCAATAACCTGTATCACCTAAAGCTCAATTGTGATTATTTAAACGGCAGAACACTATCTTTGATCAAATCAATCGAAACCTTGATGCAATGCGTCATATGTTTTTTAAAAAATAACCAAAGATTTATTGATATAGCTTATAGTATTACAGTATTAATATTTGTTTTTACTCACTGACCTCTGTCGCCCAAAGCTCAATTTCAATTACCTTTTAATCAACAGAATACAATATCTATACAGTTGAAACCTTAATGCAATACGCTATTTTTTTATTCGCACAATTGCTAAAAGAGTCTGCATAATTAATATGCGAAATAACATTAACGGCAGCATACGTTTAATTACAAATGTTCGTATGAGTGTAATACGGTAAGAAGCACTGCTTCTATAATAAAATCATAAATTGTATAATATCAAAAGTCGATCATTAGAACATAACCAACTTTACATGGATAACGTGTCCTTCACTAAACAAATGAAGAGCTTATGGGCATAAATTGACTGTGTATTTTTTTCTATTTAATGGTTAGTTAATTTATGAGCGACATTGATGACCCGTAAAATACAAACCAAGTCTCCGAACTTGTCTATCTGTTTATATATGCATTATGATTATGTTGTGCTCCTGGTCAAATCAGACAACTAGCGTTAGCTTTTGTTGTTTAACGAGGAAAATGATTGAAATATGAGTATACATGTCGTTTTCAGATAGATAATTCAGACATCATGACCGGCGTTGTAATAAAAATACGTTAATATGTCCAAATGTTTCTTTATAATTGGAGAATTGCGGGTTGTTATATTATATAAAAACAGTACGAAGAAAAGCAAAAAAGGAGCTATAACTCGAGACAAGGCAGAGTCTGTCACCTTAGCACTAAGAGGGTTAACGTAAAATAACACATGGTATCATTACACGCATCGGTAATGCAATTCAATTTTGTTGATAATTATACGAAAGAATGAATCTGAAACATTCATAGAAATTGTAATTAAAACCCAGGTTTCATCTGAAAACTAAACACAAGGTATTTCAATCCTTAATTCTTCTATTATATTTTCGCTTCTATCGCTTTTTGCTAGCACTTTAGTTTTTTTCGATCTAATAACATGATTGGTCTGTGCACACATTCACTTGAGGTGTCATCTTTATTTATATCAATAATTATTTGGTTTAGTCAAAGAGGTTTTGCTCATTAAACAGCTTACCAAATACTTTTTGATGATTCAAAGTAAATTCAAACCTTTCTCCAACCACATACTATTGATTTATACCTTATGAATGTTTATTTGTTCTTAATCATACAACACAAATTAAACACGAAACATTAGTAGAAATTATTGTAAATAAAACCAAATTTTAATCTGAAAGCAAACACATGCTATTTCTAATCGGTTTTGTCGATTTTATATTTACGCTTCTTTCGTTTAAATCAATCTTTTAGACATGTGCATTCTTTCCCATGGAAGCTATCATTTGATTTTTTAATCATTTCGCAATAATAATGCATTTCATGCCGACGTTTTGAGAGATGATTTTGACTGTTTTATTTCTACGTTTGGTTACTTTATAAGTGTTAAGGTTTTTTAATTTATATTTGTAAATATTTTCAATTTAAAAATACTGTAAGCTGAGAATTTTTATGAGTTATTGTGTATGTAAATAGTCGCATAAACATTGGTGACCATAATAAATAAACAGCACTGTAATTATATATTTATGAACAGAAAACAAAAACGTTTGGCCATTTAAATACAGACCAAAAGGATACGAACAAGCCACGTCAAGCCGATGCAAGAGTGTCATCAATTACCCTTCAATGCCAAACAAGTATTTTAACTGATTTGTCGATTTGTTTATGCATCCTAAATTCCGTTATGATGATGTTACAATCAAACTTCTATTGTTTAACGAGATATATGAACGTTAGATAAGTTTACATATCATTTTAAGATAAATTATTCAAACATCCTGAATGGCATTATATGAATTAACCGTATCTCTGGAAAAAATAACGAGATCTCTTAAATGGTAATAATAAGAAAAGTAAGGAAAATGTCTTACGTCATTATTGAAAAAAGACCAAGCGTATTTTGTACTTTTTATGAATCAAACACAATATTTTAAATAATTTCAATTATAAAAATATAATAGACATTTCAAGATGTTGAATGGTCTAGAAAGAGCACATTTAATAAATATTGACGGAAAAATTAGAAATAAATTATTCCATTTTTTTAAAATAGTTCTTAGAAAAAATGTTATAATAAGAGTTCCAAGTGTTTAGTATTTTTTTAAAATGCATGGCCGAGTTAGATTATTTGATTTTCCATGATCATTTTAGCCGCTCTCAAATGATATCGCATAGTGTTATTCTGATATGTGTTCAATTTTCTTTGAAGATGTTTGTTGTTTTGAAATAGTAGATGTTCAACTACACGTAATAAATAAATGATTGAATTTCCAATAATATCTATGAAATGATTGAACTTTTTGGCATAAACAACTTTTGTA
Source organism: Ruditapes philippinarum (assembly GCF_026571515.1). Classification (NCBI taxonomy): domain Eukaryota; kingdom Metazoa; phylum Mollusca; class Bivalvia; order Venerida; family Veneridae; genus Ruditapes; species Ruditapes philippinarum. Next base: position 189,204 of record NW_026860231.1, read on the forward strand.
ATATAATTTTGCAACTTAAGGGACCTTTCATTTAGGTCTTTCGTGCAAAACACATGTTAAAATTACATTATTGGTGCGTAAATCACACTAGTGAAATTTTATTTATGTATCTAAAAATTCAAAAATAGATTTTTTAGTTTAAATATTTTAGGATATTAAAAAGGTAAACGACATAGTATGTATTTTGAAATAAGTGGCCCTTTAGGAAAATTTTGTTGGTTTTGTAAAGAAATAAACTTAAATAGCGAACAGAGGTAATCATGACCAGACGTCTGGTTTCGTTTACAATGCCCGCATGTGCAAGTTCATAAGTCGACAGAAATGTAACAATTAATTAACGTCTGTTCTCCTTAAATTGTGTTTAATGTTGAATTTTTATGTGAATATAGGAAATAAAATTGATGAGATTATACAAATATAATCGCGACTATTTATAATTCAAAAAGAAAATGCATTCTTTGTGAAACACAAGTCAGGGAATTGATTTCTTCACTATCTTATACCAAACTTTTCAAGATAACCAATTTCTTAGAGTACTAACATTTATCTAACATCACCCTTAAGTAAAATATCATGTCACTTCTATATAGGCATCTATGTTTGTGAAACCCTTTCCTTATTCCGCAGCAATTACTTTTATAGATTGGTCTTTCTTTTGGGCATCATCAGTATTTTAGTACATGATCAAAGGCTTCTTTGAATTGTTTCTGATTGAATATAAGATGAGAAATCGATGTTAAAGTAGCATTTACTAAATATGTAAAAATATTTTACTGTTGGCCTAAAAACCAAGCATTCTACAGTTTCATTAATCCTTTAAACAGTATTGTTGTAAATCGCATCAAATATTGTTCATAAATTACAATTTGTAACGGAAAACCCCACGGTAACAATAAAGTTCGTATACGAATTTTAACATGCAAATGAAGACTATGATCAGCTTGTGTATGCGCTTCGTCACAGTGTCAAAGTTGCTATACGGACACAAACAAATATCAGATTTTCTTTTGCAAACACACTTTAACCGTTTTAGCTTCAGACCTGGCTTCAGAAAAAAGTAATCATCTCATCAAAAAGATTAAATTTGTATGAAAAGATCCGTTACAATTCGGAAATATATCGTTAAATTAGGACTGCTACTTATAGTCATGATTGATAATTTAATATTGATGTACGGATGATCCGAAGGCGGAGTTTCACATGCAAACATAAATTGTACTTCCGATTTCGCTACACTGAGGTTGCAGATTTTATGCTAATAAAACTCATTTTGGTTGTTTGGACACCAAAATAAGATCTGGAGTCGATGTGAAACCATATGTATTAATGAAATGTCGCTATTCCTGTTTTTATGAAATTAAATAAATGTAACTAAGTCTATGTGGAGAATAATTCTAATGAATCTGCTAACTTTATAATCAAAATGTATAGTGTAAGATCACGTAGTGTTTATATGTTTTTTTTGACATAATTATGACAAAAAGATCAATAAATTAACATATTTATGTGTTCATATTGTCTAAAGTTGTGACACATAAAGTGATACATACTAATAATCACAACTGTTGCCGATAGCGATTGAAATGATCAATTAATACAATGTTATGTGTCTGATGTAAATATATAAACAACTCTTTGAAGTTCTGTTCTTAAATATTACGTATTCAATGCACTAAATCCAAATGATTCTTGTCCATACAATAAATAAGTTAAATGCTCATTATGACCAGAGATGCTATGCCTGCTTTACTTTATATAACAATGTATGTTATTCATAAAACAATCGTCTAAATATTTGATATACAATAGCCACTTATCTATCTTCTTCACATAACTCAAAATAAAATTACAGAAATATTGGTTTCGTTCAAATGGTAAAATATTTTTACTTACTAAAATTTATTGGATCATTTAATTGTCTCTGAAGTATGAAGCGTATGGAAAGAACATTATGATTATATGATACGATAAATCTTATCAATGCGTTGACAAACAAACTGTTGTAAAATAAAATTTATTTTTAAGTCTAACATTGAAAATGCATTGTGCCATTGCCTATTGTCATCCCTTGTATTTGCTGTTGTTTGTTTCTGTTAGGTTATACAACAAGTCCCTGCATAAATAAACTATATATTTATCAAAGCGATACAAGTGACTAGAACCATATCATGCATTACATTACAAAGTGAATTTTCAAAGACTATTTATAATATTCAATTACTAATGTTCTTTTTAGCAATACCGATTGAATAATTTTCAAAGACAACATATAATGTTCATTTAGTAATGCTCCTTTTTTAGCAATAACGATGTTGAGATACTAAATGTAAATGATTATATTTCCTTTTTTTGCAGTACAAAGTTAATGCATGTAATGATGTTCAAATAGATTTGTTACAAATACATATCAATGTGTATATTACGAAAGTAAAATACTGAAAAGGAAATTAAATCACGTATATACGTATAATAAAAGCACTTTACCTTTCAAATGCTTGTATCAAATTATTCAACAACACTGGGCTTACTTTTCTTATTATAGTATTTTACAGATAGATACGTTCGTGCTTTGATTCATTAAATAAGTCAAATATAGATAAATACAGAATCCCTAAAGAAAGCCCAACACGGCAATATTGAAAATGTTGCAGGCTCGGTTTGATTGAGCCTATTCATGGACGGTACTGGAAAGTGCAAGTTACCGTCCACGCCCCCTAGCACCGGCTTAAGCAGAATTCAACATTTAAACCTGAAATAGTAAAATTTTAAATTAGGGACATCCGCAGATGTGTTCATACGGCGGTTATTATGGAACCTTCAATGTGACACAGTAGTGCCATTCCATGAAAAGCGGCGTATGGTCCCCAAGTAATAAAAAGCTTGTGCCCTAAACTAGAAAACAATGGGCGGAACTAAATAAAATGGAATTTTGAAAGGGGATCAGAGGTTATGAAGCCTGCGTATCACAGATAAGACGTCAAAAGACAAATTTAAAAAGCAGGCAACATATCCTAAGGGTGATTCAACATTATTCAAGTAGGAATATTGGAACCACCCAACTAGAAAATGCCGAAAAGTTGAAACTAAAAATACTACAAGCACAACAATAATGTCGTGCTGAACGATCTTCAAGGATCGAAAATATAACATCATTGATTAAATGTACGGGGAGACTTTTTACAGCCGCCACACGGCACAAATAACACGGATGTGATCATAAAATAGATAAATACAGAATCCCTAAAGAAAGCCCAACACGGCAATATTGAAAATGTTGCAGGCTCGGTTTGATTGAGCCTATTCATGGACGGTACAGGAAAGTGCAAGTTACCGTCCACGCCCCCCTAGCACCGGCTATTTAGACTAGTGAAGTCCAGACATGATAAATCCACCGGAATTGATATTATATATATTGTTATTACTGCGATATCTCACAATTCTATCTTATTTATATAATGCTTCGATGTTAATTATTTCATGATGTGATTGACATTTATTCTCCCCCTAAGTATACATTGATATCTTATTTCATATCGTCTAACACCTTGTTCATTCATATTAATTTCTATGTAACCTGAACAGAAGCAAAACGGGACTGACCGATTTATTATTAAATAAGTGTCTTGAGTATCGCAAAATGGAAAATGTAAATTTCGGTAAGAAAACGGGGAAAAAACTAACAGATATTTAGTGTATGGGTCTGTAGTAAACCAAGCTGGGTAAAGAATTCATAAGTTATTACTATAAATACTTATTTGCGTTTCATTTGTAGAAACATTGCAGAGAAGCAAAGAACATCATGCTTTTTAAATAGCATTTATACCCTTGTCCGAACATTTACACAAATTTAACAGCATTGTTCATATTTGAGAAATTATGCTTAAAGCATACATTCAAGCCAACTCAATTTCTGATATCCTGGTTACAGGATGTAATCTGAATGGAATACAATAAGAATATTAAGTAGAAACCGCCAGCGCATGATGAACGATATAAATAAAGAACTTTTAACCGTGAATATTGTTGAGGCTGTTTCAAGTTTAATGATGAGTCAGTTTATGAGTGACATTACTGGCCATCAAGTATATAACAAGTTTCCAAACTAGATTATCAATTTATTTATGCATGATGTTTTTGTTATTCTCCTGGACCAATCAGATATATATTGTACCCTTTGGTTGTTCAACGAGACATATGATTGAAATATGAGTATACTGGTCGTTTTATGATAATACAATTCAAACATCGTGATCGACATTATAATATAATATGCTTTATAATGAAAGGTTTGCGAGTCGTTATTTTATATATTGTCAATCACCAATATAAAAAACCACAAATCATTTTGTTTGCGTACTGGCATAGCCTATGTAGACTTTTTATACAACTTTGAAAGAATGTTATTTTTTATCAAATGTGTTAGTACAACTGTTAAAAATGTCTAAATGCTCAAAATATGTATCATATCCATAGATTTACTTCAGAATCCAGTTTATATCTTTTGCATTTATATTATTTTCTCGACTTCATGGTAAATCAAATGCACAGATATCATTTAAAGCTAATTAATTCAGCTTGATTTTGAATGCCTTTGAACCGTCTTTTATAGTGAATGAGATCGCCATTACATAAATCAAGACAATTTACTGTTGATACGAATCCTTTAAATATTTTCAATTGAACACGTAATTCCTGCCATTACATATTTTATATATTAAAAAGATAAGATTTTATCAACTACGTTACACGTATAACAAGGTATTACCTTATGAATAAATGATTTAATATCGATTCAATTAATCTTTTAGACATCTGCATTCAACCCATACATAATGAAAATTTCCCCGATGGAGTTTTAATTATTTCGCATTAATAATGCAGTTTATGTCATAATGTCTAGAAAGACAGATCGGTGGTGACATTTCTACTTCATGAATTCACAATTTCAATATACAGAAGTCACGAATACTCATTAAGATTACAAAGACAATGGATATTCAAATTGAAACCCCAAAAGTACCAAGCTGTTTCAGAGTATACCATGAGACTAATAAAATCATACAATAACTACATGTATTTGTAAGATAAAGCACATGGTTTGAGAAATTCTGGCTATATACTTTTAAAATAATAATTTCACATTGATTCTTAGAACATTTTTTTTAAACAAAAATGTACTGTTAAAAGTAGATTCAGTTCAGTTCAAACACATTTTACCGTAATGATTTACTAAATATTGAATTCAATCGCTGGGGAGTGTACACTCCTTCTTTTGGAAATGATTTACGCAATGCAGACACCAAACATATATTAATCAAGTAAAACAAGCCGCTAACAGTATTAATATGTATTTGTACTCAATGACCTGTATCGCATAAAGCTCAATTGTGATTATCTTAACAGAAGAACACTATCCTTAATCAAATCGAAACCTTAATGCAATGCGTTATATATATTTTTAAACAATCACCAAATATTTATTGATAAAGTAAAACAAGCTGCTAATAGTATTAAAGTTTTAATATTTGTTTGTACTCAATGTGCTCTGTCGCCAAAAGCTCAATTTTAATTACTTTTAAACAACAGAACACACTCCCCAATACGCTACTTTTTATTCGCACAATGATGAAAATTGCCTACAAAGTCAGCTTAACTAATATGCTAAATTACATTAACGGCAGCATAAGGTTTACTTACGAATATGTGTATTGGTGTAATGCGGTGACCACATTAAACAAACATTCAAATATAAAGACATAAAAGGAGCAAAAAGAAAAAGAAAATAAAAGGAAGAAGCACTGCTTCGATAAAAAATCATGAAATGTATAACACCAATTAATAGAACACAAACAACTATACAGGGAAAACATATCCTTCACTTAACGAATGAAGAGCTTTATGGACATGTATTTACTGCGTATCTTGTTTCCTATTTAATGGTTAGTAAATTTATGAGCGACATTGATAACCCTTAAATACATAGCAAGTTTCCGAACTTGTCTATCAAATTATTTATGCATTATGATTCTGTTGTGCTCCTAGTCAAATCAGACAACTAGTGTTCGCTTTTGTTGTTCAACGAGGAAAATGATTGAAATATGAGAAAACATGTCGTTTTAAGATAGATAATTCAGATATCTTGTCATAAATATGTCAAATGTTGCTATATCATTGGAGATCTGCAAGTCGTTATTGTAATGTATATTTTCAAACTGACTAGGAAGACTCTGAAAATTTAGTGTCTAGATATTCACATAACCAACTAATTGAAGAGGAAAGCATTAACCAGTTTGAATATGTATATATACCGGTGTATGCTGTTTGGACAGCAAACTTTTCACTTAAGCTGTAGCTAAAACCTTTTTCATATATGATTAATGATTGAGAGATTTGCATGAGATTACAGTCAAGTTATTTCCAAGTGATATCCTTTTTGCTTACATAGCAAATCAAATGAACACCAACTATTTAACCTTTAGCAGGTGGTAGCTATTTCCACTCATGCAACAAGTGCAGACCAAGATCAGTTGGCGCATCATTGTCCACACTGTTATCTATTCGGTAAGTACTCATTTTAACAACTTTTGGTCAGATAATGAATGCTTTTGCATAGAATATATTGAGAATAAGTCCATTAAAGATATTTAGCAAGGTAAGGATAAAAAATTGTATTCATTATTTTTAAAAACGATGATCGTAGTGACTTTACTCTCTTAATTCCGTTTATTTTCGAGATTCGAGTAGCGTTGTTTAATAAAGTGAATCGTTGTAACACCCCCTTTAAACACATCCATTGAACACAGATTTACACCATGTCTTTTTTCTTGACATTTTTACGGGAAAGCAAAAATGCCAAAACAAGGAAACAAGACAAAGGATTTTCATACCATACAGGACATTTATTGTTTCTTTTGTCGCTGTCACTTGTCGGATATTTGCATATGTGCATATTTTGTTGTTACAGTATATTTGTGTTTGAACAAAAGAAACCAAAGTGAACGTTAATCTGCCACCTTTGCAATGAGTTTTGACACTTAAAATACGGAACTCACTCTGGCAGATATCGTTACCATCAATGGCAGTTTATATTAAAATCTAAAAAATGTACATTTTTTTGTATTATTTAACGCACCGATAATGAACTGCATGCAATATTTGTTCATAATTAACGGAAATAAAACATGATCCGAAAGTAATTGTAATTTAAAATCAGGTTTCATCTGAAATGTAAACACGGTTAATTCCCCTATTATTTTTTCGCTTCTATCGCGTTTATTCTGGCACTGAGTGTTTGTCGATTAAATAACATGCTTGTTCTGTGTACACATTAAATGAGGTATCATCTTTATTGATATCAATAATAATTTTGTTTAATCATAGGTGTTTTGCTCATTAAACAGTTCTACTCAATACTTTCTTAATGATTATATTCAAACCTTCTGTAAACATGTACTATTGGTTTATACCTGATTAATGTTTTATTTTTTCCTAGTTATAGGAAACAAATGAAACTCGAACCATCATTAGAAATTATTGTTAATAAAACCAAGTTTAAACACACATGCTATTTCTAGTCGGTCATGTCGCTTTTATATTTACGCTTCTATCGTTTCAATAATCTTATAGACATATGCATTCTTTCCCATGGAAGCTATCACTAGATTGTTTAATTATTTCGCATAAATAATGCATTTTAAACCGAGATGTTGATAGATGATATGTGACATTTTTCATTTCTACGTTTGGTTACTTTTATAAGTCTTAATGTTTATTAATTATGATAATTCAGAAAACTTTAATTATCTTAATATAATATCATTATTTATTATATACTTTTAAATGAAATATTGAGAAATATTGATGTAATAAAATGCGTATTTTCATTTTCCGTATTTTCACTGTAAAAATTTATTTTTCACTGCAGTGAAACATATTTTCCGTATTTTCACTGGTGTCTTGCCGGACTACTTTCTTTTAAATTCTGCCAGTACTCAAAATTTAAGGGAAAGTCTTTCAAATTTTAATGTCCAGAAAGAGAAAAATGTATATAATAAACAGAAAATTCAAGTTTTTTCTATAAATACATGATTTATTTTCATCTTGTGGCATGAAAATTACCATATTTCACTCGTGGCTACCGCCACTCATGAAATATTTATTTTCATACCACTCGATGAAAATAAATCATGTATTTATAGAAAAAACCTGAATATCCTCTATCTGTACGGCAAAGGAATCCACTTACAGCATGGTATTTCCACAAGTAATAATTTTCTAATGCAGTTATTCTTAAATCATGTACAGTAAATGATGAAATCATAAAAACACATTGTGACATACGTCTTGTAACTTAAAGGTTAATTGTGCGACATAAGAATTTAACTACATTGTGATATCTCCACAAGTTAAAATTTGCAACCGTAAACGTATTTATTCTGAAATCAAAATCGTAAATGAATAAGATCTTCAAACACACATTTTGGCATATGTCCTATAAGGTTATTTTCGCAGAAATCGCTTATTTCAAAGCCAAAATGTTTAGGAAGTTGTAATCCACTTTATAACTTGCCAATATTATAGTTGTCATAATAGGTTATCATGCATTAATACTTAGCACACTTAATATATAACATTGACTTTCCAAATTTGAACGTTCAAAAAATCTAAAAATAAAAAATCTGGCTGATAAGCCAATTGTGCAGACCATACTCAGACGGATCGGATGCACAAGTTGACCTTCTCGTGCCCTTGTTGAGTGGTCTCATAGATATAATACGTTTTCTCCAGCAGACCCATGATAAACAAAACCTTTCCTCCCAGAAAAATCAATGGAATGTAAAAAGGGCACACTATGTAGTATAACACATAATTATGTCAATGCTCATGCATATAAAATTTCTTACTTTCTTCAAATACATACAAAATGTATAACACATTGAGTAACACATTAAATAGAATATGCACACTCACAGTCAGTATGGTAAGTTAAAAACCGGGAAACTAATAAAACAGAAATTTCGCACTTAAATACCGGGACCTTACTATGAAAGCTTTAAATTTAAGTTTTGTTTTTAATGTCGCTGTATCTCAGAAAGCTGTACAAATAGATTGCCAAATCATCAATACTTAAACAAATGATCGAATGTTCTTTAAAAGCATAAGGAAAGGAAACTATCCTACGTTCAGGATCATCATAATTTTAGATTAACTAAAATTAAATTAATCGATCACTCCCAAAAATGAGAGTGTAAACATTTTTGACAGTGATTGCATTTGTATTTCTTTGCATGTGTTACCGTTTGTCTAAACAAAATCCTTTTCATCTTTGTCATACTGAAATTTCATACAAAGAATTAGTTATATATCCGTTAACATGTGATTTTCGTGATGTTTAAAGACAAACACATTTTTTACCAGATGTCAAATGTAATAGAATTCAAAACAAATGTTTTGGTGTTGCTGTTGTTGTTGTTGTTTTTCTCTGTAAATTTGAACATGTAAAATCTTTCATTGTTGTTCTTCAAGTTTCGGACATTTCAGTCATGTAATTGTATGAACTTTAAATGACCTGACTGACAATTGCAGCAAAGGAAGTAATTTTAATACGTTTTTCTTGTTACAACATTCTAAACAAAAAAAGTGCTGATAGGTTCTAAACTGTTTACTTCTAATCTATGTGCACAGAACGCTCCCCAAGCACAACAAGTGTACACTAAAGGAATATTGAAAAGTGACTTTCGAAAGAACTTAAAATTTACGCGTGATTGTTCCATTTGAATATGTCTTCTCCTGTTAAAAGAGAAAAAAATATATCAAAGGAAAACGACATAGTTTTGCCACGCATCCTTTCAGTATATTTCTGAATCAGACAGAATTTTATGTCTCAATTTTCGTAAAGACTATAGACGGTCTATACCACGACCGGTTATACTTTTTTTAACTTGTATCAATGCCAACCTCTACAGAGAAGCATCCGTTCGGAGAGAAAGTGTTTGATTGTTGCAGCGAAATATTGTTTACTAGCTCTAAGGTAAAATGTTGTTTGATGTTTGACATAACAATTTTTAAAATATTGAAACTGTTTTAATTGTTCTACAATAAACATATATGTAGGGAGTGTACTACATGTATATATAATCACTTTAAGATATAATCGTGTTTGATTGTATTACACTAAACAATCTATTTGCATATATCTAAAATTATAGACGCATAATCAAATGTTTAGATCACCTACGTCTTTGTATTTAAAGCATACTGAAACAGATGGTTTGCTTAAGTAAGCAGCTTATTACATTACGCGACTATCATCAGATTGTTATTAGATTTCTTGCAGGTTTTCCGCTGACAAATTGAAACTATATACGCTTATATAAAGCATCCAAAACTAATTAGTTTTTGTTTTGATGATAATTGTTATAAAAGATGACAAAACAGGACAACAAGTAGGCCCATATGGAAGATTGGGAAATCAAATGTGTAGCCTCGATAAATAAGCCTTGACTTACTTACTAACTTACGATAACAACCAAAGGTTTATTGAAAACACAGTGAAAAGCACTCGCTGCAATCCAATCTAGTTGTCAAAATGTAAAGCATATAAATGTTTATATTTTAAATATGTCTATCATTTTCATTTTTTATAAGGTTGATATGAATTGAAAATAATGTATATGAAAAATACATATTAAACGTTTTTGATAACATCGCTTATATTATATTTCTTTCTAATATCAAAACGATATTATAAAGATATTCTTATTTTTGACGCTTTATGCGTTAGGTTTGCAGCACAATGTTTTTACTTGTAATTCCTTTATTTAATTGGGCAACAAATATTGCTAACACGACCAAATCACGACAAATTAAATACATACATGTATCTTATTGGAAATTTATAAACACTTTATGACTTTAATTATGTAAATTGGAATACTGTTAACGTTTTTCCTGCTAATGCTAAGTCTATGAATGAGTTTCCGTAACAATACATATGTTTATATTACTTTTTCAAACTGATCTATATACAATTAAATGATTCTGTATTTTTTTCTCGTTGTGCTCTCTGAAAATCATATTATGTTCCTTAATGCTTTTAGTGTACATTGTTGACCTGGACACGTGGCTGAAAATATCAATCTGATTAAAAATCAGCTCTAAATAACGCTTTTACATCTGACCTTGACCAAATACGAATTGATAAATACAGAATCCCTAAAGAAAGCCCAACACAGCAAAATTGAAAATGTTGCAGACTCGGTTTGATTGAGCCTGTTCATGGACGGTACTGGAAAGTGCAAGTTACCGTCCACGCCCCCTAGCACCGGCTTAAGCAGAATTCAACATTTAAACGTGAAATAGTAAAATTTTGAATTTAGAAACATCCGCAGATGTGTTCATACGGCGGTTATCATGGAACCTTCAATGTGACACTTCCGTGCCATTCCATGAAAAGCGGCGTATGGTCCCCAAGTTATAAAAAGCGTGTGCCCTAAACGAGAAAACAATGGGCGGAACTAAATAAAATGGAATTTTGAAAGGGGATCAGAGGTTATGAAGCCTGCGTATCACAGATAAGACGTCAAAAGACAAATTTAAAAAGCAGGCAACATATCCTAAGGGTGATTCAACATTATTCAAGTAGGAATATTGGAACCACCCAACTAGAAAATGCCGAAAAGTTGAAACTAAAAATAACACAAGCACAACAATAATGTCGTGCTGAACGATCTTCAAGGATCGAAAATATAATCATTGATTAAATGTACGGGGAGACGAAGTCATTCCTGGTGACCTTTCACATTAGCCAATCATCGGCGAGCTTTCATTATTTTGAAAGCAATGCGGTTTCTAATTTTAATCATGGGGAAACCAATGGTGGTAATTTTCACAATTTCCAGAACAAACATGGCGTTGTCCATATAGCCGACAGGTAATGTGGCAAAACAATCTTAAACAAACGCTATTATTTCAAGTTGATTTGTAAAAATTACTTCAAACATTTTTTTTCTAATAAGTAGATCTGAACTTGTGTCAGATTGACTGAAATGTGTACGTGTCATTTAAAGGTAAATCATTAAGGTTTGATATTTAAATTAAAATAACAAAGCATAAACATGTCCTAGACATATATATGTCACAACAACAGGTGTGAAATGTCTTATGACCGCTACAGAGAGTTACACCGTACGCCACTTAAGTGTTGATATATTTTCTGGTCTTTCGCGGTCATTGATTTCGACATTTTAAGTGTTTAAAATTGATTACCGCTCAAGTCGGTGCTAGGGGTCGTAGGGGACATTGTGCTGTTTTATCATCACTCATGTACAGACTCAATCAAACCGAGTCTGCAATTTTCTTGTTATTTTGTTGTCATTGATGCTCCGGAGGGAACACCCTTTTTCCTGATGTGGGCTATTTCATCGCTATAAACGGTAAACGCCTTCCTACTATACAACATATCTTTTCACTTCTGTACGGAAATAATTATTTTGAATATTTCAAAATCAAGCGTTTAACTCTTTTAACGGAAACTATGCAGGGATCAATAAAGTGTATATTTTCAAGCTGAACATTAACTGGAATCTGATAACATCGTCAATTTACCAAATATGTTCACAAAAATACGACGGTTTCATGGAAATTTATATGTAATACATGTAATATAAAAGTATAAACATATCCCTTTAGCGAGATAATTCATGTCTAATTTAGATTCCATTTTATTGGAAGTTTCTACATCAGCGTTATTTATCTACCCTTTGATAACAAAAAATCATAAACATATCAACGTTACCAAAAGAATAATAAAAGCTTTACATATTTGTGGTTTCACTGACGTGTCCGATAAAGTTCATACGTGGAGAAATCGTATATTGCATGAGTTTATTTATCAATCTTATAACAGTCAAATAGAATATTTTATTACAAACATCAAACACTTAATTTTAATGTTTCTGAATAAAGCTACAGAGATTTTCCAAAACATTACTATTGCAATGGCTTTCTCTTATGTTTAAAGAGATTTGAAGTTCCATTTGACAAACAAAGTTCCATTTGGCAATTTTTAAAGCTACAAAGCCATCAAAGGAAATAAAACAGCGTCTAAACATTTCACGCATGAAGTCGAACAGAGTGAATACAAAGACGAGTTCTGATACTCAATTTCCCGTTGAGATGTCCGTTGATATAATTTTTATACTTGATTACACTTAATACATAAAGGACGAAACACCCAATGAAAACCATTAGGTATGTTACTCTTCAATAACCTTTGCGCTCAGTGCGAAATGGTAGCATGAAAAGCTTTAGAAGATAAAGCCTACTTCAATTCATTCAATTTACCAATACCCAAATATCCTCTCTAATGAATCAGTTCATAGTTTGTTAAAAAATGAGCTGGCCAGACATTTAAGTGTGTGTGTGTGTGTTTTTGTTTTGTTTTTGTTTTTAATAAATTTTAAATTTCCACGTTGATTTTAAGATATTTCCAAATTAATTACATCCTAATCCTGTAAAACGTTATGGGACTTCTTTAACTGCTAAAACGCAACTTGGTCCTTGATCAGAAATATTTCAAACAATTGAAGTTTTTTTTCGCAAAACGACTTTTTCCACAATTATAAATTAATAAACTGAAATCAGAATGTTGGCTTCCTTCTGAATTTATTGAAAACAGTGCGCTAATGCTTGACAGTTAGAAAATATTTGCGCATAGACAACATGTGTAACGATTTATTATTGTCTTGTACTTATCAATGCAATAGTTTAGAAGAAAAAAAAAGCTTACATTAAACGATTGAATTTTACCTTGTTTCTATCGGAGCTTTGCTATGGAAAAATCTGTAAATCTACAACAAGTTATTTAAGAGCGGACTGAAACCAATAGTATGCCTATGTAAAGTAGCATATTACATTACGTGGCAATGAGGAGTCTGCGATTAGATTTGCTGAAGGTTTTTCCCAGCAATATTGTTGCTTTATAGGATTAAATAAACACGCACACACAATTCTGTTTTTGTACTTATGATGCTTGTTATAAAGGACGATAAAACAATAGATTTTCCATCAGCTGTTGTTACTAAATAACATTTTGTCAATTGTGAGTGACTATAATTTCACTAATTTAAAATATATATAACATGTTTGAATTTATCGATCAATTAATTTGAGTATGTAGTTACTCGATTTACTTTCTAAATAGCGTACATCTATAGTAACCTTTGATTGTTTTACGTGAAAAATGATTGAAATATGTGTATATTTGTTGTTTTACGACAGATAGATCTATTATCAGAGATTCAAATGTCATTATTATATTTGTTTTGTATTTTATCATACACATTTATAAAGTTGATCTCATGTTATGATACATCGTGTATGGATTCATAAAGTACAATCCGTACTTAAGATCACCTCGAAATTAAGACCACCCTGCTATTAAGACCATTTTTTAAAAGAACGGAATTTTCTTTTAATATCAATGGTTACATGATCCAGAATTAAGACTCCGCTTATCCACTTTTAAAACCAGATTCAGTCTCAATTCATTGTTATTTTCTTTATTTGACCCCTCTATTGAAACCACTGATATTAAAGTCAATCTGGAATCTGTTGTGCCTTGATGATCAGTAAATATTTTAATACACGATCGGTTTTACTGTTATTCTGAGCAGAAGACCAACCCTATTTCGTACTGAGTTAAATTGTCAATTAAGTAATATCCAGTAAGTCAGCACCTGAACTCATACCATAGCATAAATATCAAACAGACGTATGTGTTACAGCTAATTTTACTAGAAGGACTCGGCCCGGTGAATTTTCGTATTCTTTGTTCTATAGTTAATCAGTCACATTTGAGGCTTAATTCTGGATTCCACAGTTCTTGATAAACTATATACTGTCTTCAACTTTAAACATTAACACTATCTAAGTCCAATGAGGCCCAAAATATAATAGGTTAGTTCAGAAATCTTAATTCTGTTGTAACACTGTTTAAATTCACCACTTTAAAAACTCCTGACTGCTTGTAGGTAGTACATCTTTAATCCTTCCGCCAACAAATGAGTTCCTGGAGAATACAAAAAACCAACTTTTAAAGTCGTCAAATAACACACAAAAACTACACACATGCAAAAAACACACTTTAACTATGACCAATCTAACTAAAGATGACTTAAATTGGGCCACTTCAAAATTTTAAAGGACTGCTTTCTAGACTACAACCGGTTCGGTCTAATTCCGTACCAGGTTGAGACCAGAAGTAAATATATAACGATATCCAATATAATCAAAGCAAAGGAATTTGTTTAAAATTCACTTGTATCTTATTAAACAAAACTGCAACAATAAGAACTTTGTCGTAAAAGAATATTCTTTATCTGACATACAGGGCAAATATAAAAAAGTGTAATGATAAAAAAGTAAATTATCACCATGTCACTGATGTAACGTGTTTATCTTATTTATTAACTTACTCAATTACTAACTTTTACACACTTGCTTACTGGCTTGCTAATTTACCTTCCTACCTACTTTTTTGAATAAACATTTTGAGTGCTATAAAATTAATAATAAACAAATTTGTATATTTCCAAGGCGGTTATATTCTTTAAGCAGCACATGTAAAATCGGTATTTGTCTGTTCTTGTCCACAAGGTACAATATCATTATTAAAACGTAAGCCTTTAGGTAAATGCGCCATGCATATATTTGTCTGTTATACTAACATTCTATTTAAATAGGAAGTTGCTACATCAGCAATGTTATATATATTCTTTTGATAACATGTAATCATCAATTTATCATATTTCCCATAGGAGTATTAAAATCAAACATTTTTGTTGTGTTATGTTTCTATATAAGACCACACGTAGTGATAATTGTATTACATGAATATAATTGTTTGATGTGAGCATGTAAGGAAATTTTATACATATTTTAAACGTTTTAAATGAGACTACATATATTTGACAAGCATTGCTACTGCAATGATATGCTCTCAAGTTTTAAATGTTAAGCTGTTTGTTTGCGATTTTTCTACTCAATTGAGGATAGAAAGTCATAAAAAGGAAATAGAACAGCGTCTAGTAATAACACGCGTGACATCTCAAAGGGTGAATACAATAATACAAGCTGATATCCAATTTCCCGTAAATGTGTTCGTTGATTTAATATTAATGCTTCATTACACTTAACACATAAACGAAGAAATATTTAATGACATCTGTTTGCTCTATGACGCTTTAATATCCTACTCTCTTCGCTTAGTAAAAAACCATTAAAGTATGAGTGAACTTCATAAGCTATACAAATATTATGTAATATAATTTATACATAAATATGCCAAAGGTTAATAATAAATATTTTAGCAGGACGGTTTTAAGATTACTTGGTACTTTTGTAATAATCCACCAGAACATATCTGTAGATGTTGGATAATAGTTTTATACTGATAATGGTAAGAACTTGTGTAAACAAAATTACGATTAATAATAAAGAAATTAAAAATAAGAATATAGTATAAAATGCTCATAAGTAAAGTATGTTACATTAAAATTGAATTTCAATGTTCATATCTATTTCCAAGTTTAACAAACATGGACGTAATAAAAGGACTCAATGATGTTTGGTTAAGTTTTATTCCTAGTCGGCCATTGTTGCTTAATAAGATTAATACTTTTAATTATTGATCAAAAATGGTAGTTTAGTTGTGGCAATAATTGAAATTTATGAACATATTTAAGATTGTTACAATGACATTCTTAAAGAGCTTAACACAAAATGTTACTAACTGTTTGAAAGATTTTGCAAAGTTTTTAAAGTAAATTTTTCTATTGAACGATTTTTATCGTATAACTTACCATTAAAAACAATGTTAAAGCATTGGAGCATTTGATGAAAAACGTCTTTTATTACTCAATATGTTTCATATAACCTTTATGTGACGTAAAACATAACTCTCAGTTTAATGATTGCATCGTTTGTCTTAAATGAACTGATTTATAACGGAATGTATATAAAACAATAAATAATAACATTGATATTATTTAATAAAAAAAACTTAAACAAAATGTCACAAAAATGAATTGCACCTGGATGTTGTTGACCAGTTGAAGATACAAAACTCGATATCACATACACTTATATAGCAGATGAGACCATGTTTTAAAACAATATATCATCATTTTTCATAAAAATGTGCATACTTAATCTATATAAATTCTTATTTTTTGCAAACAATATTCATAGGTATAAAATTATGCAAATGAAACACATCTTTTGTGTTATCAATATTTGAAATTGTTACGGAAAATGTGTCCATTGTAGGCAATCTACTTAAAATGAGCATGTTCAGACTCTCTATCGATGTAAGATTCTCTATACTCGACCGTTGGCAATATGTTGCACTTTAAAGGAAGTGATTAAATAATTCAGCAATAGGGAACAGAGTTATTGAATTTCGCGACGCTTGTGAAGGTGAGTTATTGTGTTAGAAGAATATTATTGCCCGCATGTTACAAAACATATGATATTATCAGAGACTATTCCACGTTTGCTATCAGTTTAACGACAAAACTTGTAATATTTCTTTCAAAAAAGAATATAATGTTTATCATATTAACCTATCGTCGTAACTGTCTCAGCGAAATTTCCCTTTCTACGTCAAAGTTATTTCAATATATTACATATTAACTCAATACGTTCAAAAAAGTTTGCTATATAATTTAAGTACTTTTGTTAAGGTTCTACTGCATGTTCTGTAATGGCAATCTCGTGTAAACAATTAAAAGTTTGACTTTTAAAATTGCGATTAACTTAATTCTGCGACGACCTTTTCGATCTAGAGTGCCGACTGATAATTTAAACAACGCATTATTTTCGGAGAGTGATAGCTGGTGAATTATTTTTCTGAGTGTGAGTCGTGTGCATTCAACACATATTGCAGATAAGTATACCCTTCTAGATCGGTGTTTCTTTGCTCAGTCAGTAACAATGAGTTCACCAAATACGTTTTATGTGTCATAGTGTTGTTTGTAGTTTATAAGCAATCTGACAAACAAATGAAGAAAGGAAAGTACAGCAGTTGAATATACACATTATGTTCTTTACATGGAGTCTTTATTTTCTTAGAAATATTTGCTAAATCATAAGGTGTTTTAATTTGACCTTAAATGCAACATATGCCCACTCTTGTTTTCAAGCTTCGTTTTCCAAAGCAGATCTCAATGTTTGCAAACGTTAGCATAAAATTGCATTCTATCATTACCTTTTATCTCTAACTTGTTGGATTTCCTGTACCATGATCGGCTATAATATTTTGTCATTTCTATGCATGTCTACTTCTGCAAAGCAGACTAAGTGTTTGTTTGTGGCAGCGAAATATTGTTTACTAGTCCTAATGTTAAATTTTGATTGATGCTTTTACCTAACAAATATTAAAACATGTTGTTAATAATTTACCATTAAACTGTTATGTAGGGATTTTACTTTACACAATCACTTCAACATACGAAACTGAAAATAACAGTGTTTGATTGTCCCAAACAAGCTATCGTTTTGAATATATTTAGAAACGATGGCACAACAGGACAGCACAATCTGAGGATTATGCAAAAACACAAAGTGGAAAACACTCGCTACAAACGATGACGTTGTGCAAATGATATGCTTGTAAATGATTATAATTTAAATATGTATTTCATTGTCATATTTTATAATTTTGATTATGATACTTCTAATGAGTATCGATTATAATGTTTATAAAACAACTGTAAATCATTGAGATGTTATCTCTGATAAAATATATCTTTATAAAATTAAAACTTTATTCGTATTTTTATGGTCTTTTTTGCGTTAGATTTACAGCTATTTATTTCATGTACTTGTTATTCTTATAATTATTGGGCTATGTCTTACCATTTGATGCTTGGTCTTTACAAAAATATTGCTAAAATTGTAAAAAAACGACATATAAAATACATATCTTATTAGAAAGTTATAAGTATTATATGGCCTTTAATTATATAATTATGAATACTGTTGATGTTTTCCTTTTAACACAAATTCAATGTATGGGTTTCCGTAACTACACATAAGTTTATATTACTTTCTCAAAATTTTATATAAATTATTAGTTAATTCTGTATTTTGTTACTCGTTGTGCTCTCTAACTAATTATACATGTTTTGTAATGTTTTTTTTTTTACTGTCCACGTTTGAACTGGATACATGACCAAAATGTATACGTGTCACTTCAAGATAAATGCTTTAGGGATCATGGTTACAGTAAAATAATAAGACAAAAATATGTCCTACACATAAACATGTCTCAATAGCTGGTGTCAAGTATCGTGTGGCAGGTGTAAAAAGTTCCACCGTACTTCACTTCAGTGTTGATATATGTTTCCAGTCCTTCCCAAAACATTGATGTCGGCATTTTAAGTGTTGAAAATTGAGTTTTGCTCAAGTCGGTGCTCGGTGAGAGATGTTGAGCTTTTTTTCTATTTTATTATCCTTCATGTGCAGAGTCGATCAATTGTCTTGTTATTTTGTAGTTATTAATTCTTCCGAGGGATACCCGTTTGCCATGTTTTTTTTCCCTATATCATCGCTATTAAATGTAAATGTTTTCCTGTCGATAGACCAAAGTACAAAATAATTTTTCATTTCTGTACGGAAACAAATATTTTGTATAATTCGACATCAACTACTGTAACAATGTTTTAAAGGAAACTATACAGGAAACAATCAAGTGAATTGTTCCAAGCTGAAGATCACATGGAAGCTTTAGGGATTCAGTTTTCTTTATTTTATTTGTTTATTTATCCTTTGATAACAAAAAAAATATTTCGTCAACGTTTCCAAGTTTAATAAAAGCTTTAAAATACGTGTGGTTCCATCATTCTGTGTATTTGATTCGTACAACGATGAGGAATTGTTTATTGCATGATTTTTTTTTCAGTTTTATAACTGTAAAATAAAATATTTTATTACAAACATGAAACACTTTATTTTTAATGTTCTTTAAGATAGCTACAGATACTTACCCTAACATTGCCATTGCAATGGCGTTCTCTTGTGTTTAAAGTGTTGGGAAAGTCCATGAAAACAAAGTTCCATTTTGACATTTTTAAAGCTATAAAGCCATCAAAGGAAATTAAACAGCGTCTAGTCATTTCACGCATGGCGTCGAACAGGGTGAATACAAAGACAAGTTCTTATACTCAATTTCCCATTGAGATGTTGGTTGATATAATTTTTATACTTGATTACACTTAATACATAAAGGACGAAACACCCGATGAAAAGCATTAGGTATGTAACTCTTCAATAACCACTGAGCTCAGTGCAAAATAATGGCATGAAAAAAAGCTTTTAAGTTGGTATGTACACATTCAGACTGTTAAAATCAAAAACAAACATTAGAGACAATATTTGGTGATTGTTAAATTGAAAGAATTGAAAATTTTTTACCTTTTTTATTACGTTTGAAAGTTAAGTTATTTCTCATTTTCAACTTTTCTATGCTTGAAACAACCCTTGATAATGTTAGGTATCACATTTACTGTGAAATAAACACGAATAATGTTTACGGATAAATCAATAATCCACTTAAAAGAAAAAAAATAAATAAAGAATTAAATTTCCCTGCTATTAACATAGAGAAGAAAACAACTTGTAAAACAGATATAAATTATTATTTTAAATTCAATTGCCGGACATTTCTTTTACTTTTTTTTTGAAATTTAGGAATTCCCCGTTAAATCTAAAATGATTTTTATAAAGTACTTATAACATCCTTATATTTAAAATTTGATCGGACGACTAAATTGGCTAAAAGCAACTTGGTCGATGATCATAAGAAGTTCAAACAATTTAAATATTTTTTTGTAATAAGAAGATTTAGAATAAAATTATGTCTATTTTCTGAGTGCGCAAATATTTATGCATGTATAAGCTTTACTGTTTAGGAGGTAATAATTGTTCTTTACTTATACATGTATATGCAATAATGTAATAGACAAATAAAATAGCTCACATAAATTAATTGTTTTTTCACATTGCTTTGAGATGAACAATGCTATGACAAGTTATTTTGATCTACGACAAGATATTTAAAAGCGGACTGAATCCAATAGTATGCACAGGAAAAATAGATTATTACAGTACGTGGCAATTAGAAGTCTGCGATTAGATTTGTTGTCCGTTTTCCCAGCAATATTGTTGCTTTATAAAATTATATAAACACGCACACGCAATTCGGAGTTTGTTTACAATATGCTTGTTATAAAGGATGATAACCCAACAGATTGGGCATCGGCTAAAAAAACTTTTATCAACTACAAAACAAGTTCTTTTTACACCTATATTAACGTAATTATTATCTAAGGAATAAATGATTTAATATCGCTTTAGTTAATCATTTAGACGTCTGCTTTTGACCCATACATAATTACACTTTCCCCGTTGAGTTTTAATTTTTGCGAACTAATAATGCAGTTCATGTCATAATGTCTAGTGAGGCAGATCGGTGGTGCCATTTCTACTTCATGAATTCACAATTTCAATATACAGAAGTCACATATTCACAATTTCAACTTCACGAATACTCTATTCCGCCTATAACTTGCCAATAGTGTTGTAATCATAGCCATAAGAAACGACCATAAAAACATTAATTTCATAACTAAATCACGATGTCGAAAGCAAAAGGTCATATTGTGTTGATAACACATTTCCTTGAGCATCATTTGTTATTTAAATACCGGAGTGTCACGACTACGATTATAGCTTAAAAACTATTTAGCTTTATTTTAATTGTCGCAGTATCTATGAAAACAGTTAAGTAAATTGTAAAAACGTTCAAGGTTAGCAAAATATAAATGCACTATCGAAAGTACTGTGGAAGCCTTTTGATACAAGTCCGGGAGGGACAATTTCCCGAGTCGGGGGTTAACATAATTCTAAATAGACTTATACATGTAACTTTGCAAGGGTAGGGCATAAAAAATGTTCTGTTGCGTTTTGTTCTTTAAAACATATTCCTCCATTCTCCATTTTCATATCATCACTTCACTTTAATAGTTAACCATTACAGCGCGATAGGTACATACTGAAATTCAATCAGCTGATACCTGCTAATTTATTTTTCCTTGAGATGCTTAAATATTTGTGATATATTTACCTTTTAGTTTTAGGCCACTCAGATGATAAACAATAATTTACTCATAAGCCATGAAATGTGATGGAATGTCACCGAAAGAATGATATATCGAGTAAACCGATGGTTCACTTCACTTTGTATTTGTTTCCAAACAAAACGTTATGAATTATCGAGAAAAACTCATTCGACACGCAATATCTGGAATGATATGTATAATTCATTGCTCATATATTGTTCGTTTTTGCTATTCCTTATTTTCATTATTTTTAATGCCATATACTTAATTACTTGATCCTACCACTGCTTGGTAAGCAGCATATCTTTCATTTTATGTAAGTCATGGAGGTTTGAGGTGGTTATATTTTGCAATGTAATATAACATGGTTAAACACTTTATCAATAGAACACACTTCTGTATCACGCTTACTGGAAATGCATACGTACATCAATGCTGAAATAGTATATGATATTTTCTTAACACAAAACACAGAAAACCAACATTCTGTTACAATATTTTATACTTATTTAGATTACAAAGACAATGGATATTCAAATTGAAATCCCTAAAGTACCAGCTTGCTTCAGAGTATACCATACGACTAATTCAATCATACAATAGCTATCTGTTAGTATAAAACGACAACTATAGTACACGGTTTGAAAAATACTGGCTATGTCCACTCTTAAAATAATATTTTCATAATGGTTCTTAAAACATGTTTTTTTGTTCACAACAAAGTCATAAATGTTTTGTTAAAAATATATTCAGTTCAAAAATGTTTTACTGCAATTAATTACTAATTATTAAATTCAATCGCTGCGAATATACACTCCTTCTTTTGGATATGATTGACGCAATGCAGACACCAAACATTTATTAATCAAGTAAAACAAGCCGCTAATAGTATCAATATGTATTTGTACTCAATGACCTGTATCGCCTAAAGCTAAATTGTGATTATTTAAACAGATTACTATCCTAAATGCAATGCGTTATATATTTGTTTAAAAAAATACCAAACATTTATTGATAAAGTAAAACAAGCCGCTTATAATATTATAGTTATAATATTGGTTTGTACTTAATGACCTCTGTCGCCTAAAGCTCAATTTTAATACTTTTAAACAACAGAACACACTCAACAATGCAATTGAAACCTTAATGCAAGAAGTTATTTTTATTCGCACAATGATTAGAATTGCTTACAGAGATAAGATAAGATAAGAAATTGGTTTATTATAGTCACATTGTACATTTACAAGTTATTTTCAACAATTTATACATACAATTTATAGGTACCCGGCCCAGTTGGCCTATAAGTGACTTTAACATTAATTCAAAATATATATAAGACATTGGTTAATTGATACATATATATCACGAGAAAGAAAAGTGGAATAATGTATACTACATTTTGCAACAACAAATTATAGGATTAATGTATACAGTTCAATCAGTAAGTTATGAGTGGCAGCTGGCAACATGATAATGATTTACCAATACATTTAATAAAATGTCTCAAGAATAAAGAATACCTCTTCTGCGGCGGTATGCTTGTAGAATAAATTTTGAACATTTTCTAGCGTGGTCATTAATAATGACGTTAAGTTTTTGTTCATCAGATAGTACGTTATAGGCATCAGGTGTGATTATGTCAGTTAAAAGAGTTTGTCTGATGTCATCGTACAAATTGCAATATAATATGAAATGCCTCTCATCTTCAACAACATTGGTTTTACATAATTTACATATCCTTTGTTCAACTGGTTCACCTATATAACGTCCCGTTTCAACTCTAAGAGTTCTTAGTTGGGATAACATCGACCGTTCGAATTTCTTCAGGTTTAGATTTAAATAATCTTCAAACCCAAAGTTAAATTTTATCTGTCTGTATGTCCGAAGCTTTGATATATTTTGGATTTCATTTTGCCACTTTGTACTGTACATATTTACCGTCAATTCTGTTACAACTTTTAAATCAATGGCACGTTTTGATTCAAAATTATCTCTTAGACCTAACTGATCACATATATGCTCTACGTCGCTTGACTAGTTGTTATTCTTTAGGTTGAAGTCATGAATAAACACTTTTTTTGTTAATCTGGAATCACTCATACTGATAAGTCTATTCCAGTAACGGATTATACATATCCACCGGTGATAACTAGTTGGTAGCCACCTAGTATCTTGTATAGGGCGAGTATCGGTGTGAAGCGGTGAACTCCTAGAAAGTACCTTAGCGCACGGTTTTGCACATTATCAATAGCCTGGTATTGTTTTGCGCCCCAAACGGATGCACCGTATTCCAAAATTGGGACGACACAAGAAGTGTACAATTTTTCAAATGTTCTGAAACGAAGGTCTTTAAGATTATGAATTTTACTTATTAATCCACCAAGAGCTCTACCTGCACCTTTCGCTAATGCTTCACTATTTTGCCGGTAATCATTCTTATCATTAAATATTACACCCAAGTATTCGTATGAGTCAACAAGTTCAAGTATATTGTCACCAATTTTGAATTCAACGTTTGTTTTCTGTGCCCTACCCCTTCTGAAATGCATACATTTTGATTTCGGGGTATAAATATAAACCCTCCAGCGTTTACACCAATTGTGTAATGTGTTTAGCATGGTCTGAAGCTTCTCCTCGGAGTCCGCAAGCAACACAATATCATCTGCGTACATCAAAATGGAAACATATGTGTCACCTACTTTAATGCCTATATTCAGATCGTTTATTTCTTTTACTAAGTCATTAGCAAAAATTGCAAATAATGTAGGCGATAGTTGACAGCCTTGTTTTACACCTGTTTCACATTGAAACCAGTCGGTAAGTATATTATTGATCCGAATGCATGATAATGAGTTTGCATATATATTCCGTATTGAGTTATACACCTTTCCGTCAATTTTGTGCAGCAATAGTTTGTAAAGTAGCATTTCTCGGTCAATAAAGTCAAAGCATTTTTTTAGATCAATGAAGGCGGAAAACACCTTTGGGTTATTTTGTATTATGCTATGTAACGTAAAAATGTGGTCTTCACAGGAACGGTTTGACCGACCGAAAGCCATTCTGTTCGTCTGCAAGCAATTGGTTATCCTCTAAATACTTAGACACTCTTTTATCAACAAACGAGGTGTATATCTTACTAATACAGGACAAGAGGCTAATCCCACGATAGTTTAACGGTATCCGTTTGTCTGTGTTTTGATCTTTTAATATCGGACAAATTATCGCCTTACGCCAGAGAGACGGTATGATGCTACAGTCAAAGATCAATTGAAATAGTTTAAATAAATTTGTAAAGTGGCAATCACTGATGCATTTTTCAAAACATCATAGGGTATGTTATCAAAGCCGCAGGATGAGTACTTTTTCGCTTGCATAACTATATTTGAAATTTCAGTCATTGTAATATTTCCGTTTAGCTGGTTATTGCTTTCATATAATGGGTCTTGCATGTTCATTTCAAGTAACTGTTTATGTAATTTTGCTCGGTCATAATATACGTTATCAAAATCACTATTTTCACATCGGTTATACAGGTTTTTGAAGTCTATTCGTCATTTTTCTAAAACCCGCCTCTCTTCACTTATAACACTGTCATTTTCAATAACTTCAACTGGTACTGTTTTATTGGTTCTGGGCTCAAGGCTTTTGATTTTACGCCAGAATTCTGTTGGGTTCAATATTGATATCTCCTCCAACTCAACTTCTTGCAGCTGTCGATATACCCTTTCCGTTTGCCGCAATAGTTTATCGAACTTATTTCGCGCTTCGATGTAAAGACTGCGTAAATAACGTTTTTGTTGATTATTACCGATATATTTCAAAAACTGTCTCTCTTTGGCGCGCATTTCGTTCCAACAGTTTTGCAAATCATCATTCCAGTATGGTTTACCTTGCTTTCGGCGTTTTCGTGTTTTACTTGTACTATTGTACATTTCGTCCATGATTGTGTCACACAATTTATCATATACAGTGTCAATGTCGCTTTGATTTTCCCGTGAAAATTCAATTTCTGATATTAAATTATCGATACCGGTCATTATCCATAAAATCTGAGGGTATTTTGCGTAATTTAAAACGCCTTTCTTTGGCATTTGTGCTTAAAGGGTCTGATAAGCTAGAATTCACGTAACCGTGACAGTCAAATAAAAATGGCCCAATGGTCAGGTAGCCTAGAGCTTTCGCCAAGTAACCTATATAGTAGATTTTAATCGCAGATCTCTTGCATTGTTGTAACGCGAAAATTGGTACATTTTGTAAGAGTGTCTTGCGGTACAAACCAGTAATCTACAACTGTGCGGCCTTTACTACTAATTGAAGTATAATTGTCCAGATTTATAGAATTAAACCTCCCATTTAAAACCACAAATTTCGAGTCAATGAGAAAGTCAATGAAATCACGACCGTGCTGATTAACATTGAGATCTAACGGTTCACGAGGCGATATGAGATCACAGAAGTCAATGTTGTCCGATAGGTTCCCTATTCGAGCGTTTAAATCTGCCCCGACAAAGATAATAAAATCAGAAAATGTATAAGATCAAAAGTCGGTCATAAGAACACAAATAACTATACATAGAAAACGTGTTCTTCACTAAACGAATAAGGAGCTAATGAACTGTGTATCTTATTTCCTATTTAATGGTTAGTCAATTTATGAGCGACATTGATATCCCATAAATACATAGCAAAGTGTGTCTATAAGCTTATAGCTTCCTACACAATCGAACTAAAATAAATTCTGTATAAACCAAATACATAGCAAGTCTCCGAACTTGTCTGTCAGTTTATTTATGCATTATGATAATGATTATGATTTTTTTGTGCTCCTGGTCAAATAAGACAACTAGCGTTAGCCTTTGTTGTTTAACGAGGAAAATGATTGAAATATGAGTATACATGTCATTTAAAGATAGATAATTCTGACGTCGTGATCGGCTTTGTCATAAAAAGACATTAATATGTCCAAATGTTGCTTAGTTGCTTTGGAGATTCGCGGGTCGTTATTTTATATACAAACAGGACGAGGAAAAGCAATAAAAAAGAGCTTAAACACGAGATAAGACAGAGTCTGTCACCTTAGCACTTAGAGAGTTAACGTTAAATTGAACATGGTATTAATACACGCATCGGTAATGTAATTCAATTTTGTTGATAATAATACGAAAGAATAAATCTGAACCATCCATAGAAATTGTCAATTAAATCCAGGTTTCATCTGAAAAGTAAACACAAGATATTTTAATCATTAATTCTCCTATTATACTTTTGCTTCTATCGCTTTTTTGCTAGCACTGTAGTGTTTTTCTATTAAATATTATGATTGGTATGTGCACACATTTATTTGAGGTGTCATCTCTATTTTTATCAATTATTATTTTGTTTAGTCATAGAGGTTTTGCTCATTAAACAGCTTACCAGATACTTTTTTTATGATTCAAAGTAATTTCAAACTTTTCTCAAAACACGTACTATTGATTTATACCTTATGAATGTTTTATTTGTTTTCAGTTATTCGAAACAAATGAAACACGAGACATTAGTAGAAATTATTGTAAATAAAACCAAGTTTTAATGTGAAAGTAAACACATATTATTTCTAATCAGTTATGTCGCTTTTATATTTACGCTTCTTTCGTTTCATATAGACATTTGCATTTTTCCCCATGAAAGCTATCATTACAACTTTTAATCACATGGCATTAATAATGCATTTTATGCCGGCGTTTTGAGTTATGAAATTGACTTTTTTATTTCTACGTTTGGTTACTTTATTAGTGTTAAAGTTTATTAATTATCACATGATAATTTAGATAACTTTATCTCAATATGATATCTTCAATTGACGGCAAAGGAATTTACCTGCACCAAGATATCCCAACAAGTAATAATTTGCAAACGTTAAGTAAATGTATTTATTCTTATTTCATTATCGTTAGTAAATAAAATCACAAAATATATTACCATATTTTGACATATGTTCTTCAAGGTTAATTTCCCAGAAATCCCTAAGTGCAAAGCCAAAATGCTTAGGAAGATGTAATCCACTTTATAACAACCAATATTTGATTTATTATTGTCATAATAGGAAAACATTCTTTCTGAATATCTAAAATGGACTTCAAAAATTTAAACTTTCAAGAAAATCTAAAAACGAAAAATGGCTGATAAGCCACTAGTGAAGACCATAATCAAACGGCTCCGATGTACCAAATGATCTTCTAGTGCCAAGGTCGACTGGCCACATAGGTAGAATAAGTTTTCGTGAGCAGATCCATGACAAATGAAACCTTTCAAGTCCCAAGCAAACCAATGAAATGTAGAACAGACACAATATGTAGTATAACTCGTATATAAATGCTCATTCACCTAACACTTCTTACTTACTACAAAGGTATACAAATTGTCTCTAAGCAACACATTAAATAGAATATGAACAATATGGGAAGTTTATAACCAGGAAACTAATAAAACAGTATTTTTGTAGTTTAATGCCGGGACACTACTACAAAAGCTTTAAATTTAAGCTTTGTTTTCATTGTCTTAATATCTCAGAAAGCTGTAGAAATAGATTACGAAAGCATCAGTATTAAAACAAATGATCGAATGTACTTTTTAAGATTCTGAATAAAAGATAAGGAAAGGAAACTAAGCTACGTTCAAGATGATGATAATTTTAAATTAACTAAAATCAAACTGATCGATCAATACCACGAATTAAGCAAGAGACATTTTTGACTGTGATTTTGTATTAATTTTCAGTGTGTGCATTTGTTCCAATTTATCTAAACAAAATCCTTTTCACTTGCCTTTCTGAAATTTCAGGTGTGACTGGATTGTATCGAGGGCTAAGTTCTGTGAATGTTGCTTTGCCTTGTTGATCTTTATTCTCGTTTTTAGTGGTGCATCAGTTTAAAAGGTGTGATGTTCGCGACGATTTAAAGATAGGTCAAATGTAAAGTATTATTTTTTCACAAATTTGCCCATGTGAAACCTGTAATTGTTGTATATTTCAATTTCAATATTTCTACTGACACTTGGCTGCAAATAAAATACTTTTAATTGATTTGTACAACATTGTAAACAAACAGTGTTGATAGATATGCAAAGAACGCTCACTCGGCACAACAAATGTATGATTTAGGCAATTTCTGAAGAACTTAAATGTAGAAGTCCCCCGTGATCGTTCCATTTGAATATTTCTACTCCTTTTAAAAGGAAAGAAGCATCATATGATCAGGTTATTGTTTTGTCTTAACACCAAGCTATCATAAAATATCTGAATGCAGACGGAATTTTATGTCCAGACTTTCTGTACCACGACCGGCTAAGTTTTGTAAACATGCATCCATGTCATCCTTTGCAGAGAAAACCCCTTTCGGAGATAGTGTTTAATTACCGCTCAAGTCGGTGCAAGGGGTCGTAGGGACGTTGCGCTGTTTTAATATTCCTCATATACAGACTCAATCAAACCAAGTCTGCAATTTTCTTGTTATTATGTTGTCATTGATTCTTCAGAGAGATCACCCTTTTTCCAGATGTTTGCTTCATCATCGCTATAAATGGTTAACACTTTCCTGTTGTACAAAGTATGTTTTCCCTTCTGTACGGAAATAATTATTTTGAATAATTCAAAATCAAACTTTTAATTCTTATAACGGAAACTATGCAGGTATATTTCCAAGCTGAAGATTAATTGGAATCTGATTACATCGTCAATTCTCCAATAGTGTGCAATAACACAAATGATACGATGGTTTCATGGAAATTAATATGTGATACATGTAATATAAAAATATAAACATATCCCTTAAGTGAGATCATAATTCATTTCTTACTTAGATTTCATTTTAAAGGAAAATTCTATATCAGCGTTGTTTATCTATCCTTTGATAACAAAAACATTAATTTATCAACGTTCCCAATAGAATAATAAAAGCTTTACATATTTGCAGTTTCACTAACGTGTCTGTTAAAGTTCATACGCGGAGAAATCATATATTGCATGAGTTTATTTATCAATCTTATAACAGTAAAATAGAATATTTTTTACAAACACCAAACACTTAATTTTAATGTTTCTGAATAAAGCTACAGATATTTTCCAAAACATTGCTAGTACATTTGCTTTCTCTTGTGTTTAAAGTGTTTGGAAGTTCCCTTTGAAAACAAAGTTCCATTTGGCAATTTTTAAAGCTACAAT
The DNA here is from genome assembly GCF_026571515.1 of Ruditapes philippinarum. Taxonomy (NCBI): domain Eukaryota; kingdom Metazoa; phylum Mollusca; class Bivalvia; order Venerida; family Veneridae; genus Ruditapes; species Ruditapes philippinarum. The sequence continues at coordinate 219,585 of NW_026860231.1, forward strand.
GCCATCAAAGGAAACAAAACAGCGTCTAGTCATTTCACGCATGGCACTCAATTTCCCGTTGAGATGTCGGTTGATATATTCTTTATACTTGATTACACTAAATACATAAAAAGACTAAACACCTTATGAAAACCTTTAGGTATATAACTCTTTAATTACCTTTGCGCTAAGTGAAAAATGGTAGCATGAAAAGCTTTAGAAGATAAAACTTACTTCAATTCATTCAATTTACCAAATACCAAATATCCTCTCTCATACATTTTTTGACATGAAGCAGTTCATAGTTTGTTACAATGAACTTGCCAGACATTTAAACGTGTTTGGTTTTAATAAATTTAAAAGTTCCACGTTAATTTAAAATGTTCCAAATTAATAACATCCTTATACTGTAAAACATAATGAGACGACTTTAATGCTGAAACGCCACTTGGTCCTTGAACAGAAAAAGTTCATACAATTGAATAAAAAACGACTGTTTCTCGACTAGAAAATAGGAGTTTTATCAGATTATACAACAAATTCATTTTTGTAAGAACAATATTTATCATGGAAAGCAAACGATGAACATATTATATAATCTTGCTTGACAACATACACTGGTTAATTCAATAACGGACGTATAAACAAATATAACATCAAAGTTGTAAGATATATGCTTTACTTTCTAAAAAAAAAATTGTTCTAAATAAATTAATCTGACCCTTAACAACACCTTCGCTTATGAGCTGTTATAGTGAATGAAATATACATTTCATATCCAGACTTATCTATATAAAATTCTCGTGACAAAATACATACATTGTATCATGAGAAAGCTATTGAAAAATAGAAAATAAATTTAAATAACAACTTCCAAAAACATGAACAAAAATTGTATTTTTTTTTTCTTTCTCAAAATAAAATAGAATGATAGAACTTTAAATAATAAAAATGATTCATTCGATTGGGCAAGTAAATAATGATGTATTATCAAGACAATGATATTTTATTAGTAATTTATTATTATGATACCATATTCCTAACATCACAAGACAAACACGTACTTGTTTCCTCATGTCTGAACGTCATTTTTTATTTGTTATTTTTGAATATTATATAATTATATATTATTCATGAAATAATGTTTCTTTTAGATATTCAACATATACCCTCAGTAAATTCGTCCTGAAAACTATACAAAAAAATGTTAATTTATTTTTATAAAAATGTGTTAAAAATACAAAATAATTTCATTTAATATATGCTATAGTTGAATGTCATTACGCTTATGTTCTGTAAAACTATGTAATATTTTCTCTTATATATTTGCACGTTTTGGAATGAAATTGATCTTTGTTAAATGCACGCATGAATGGCATTGATAGTTGCTCGGAAAAAAGAAGATGCTCTGTGGCATTCGGGCAGACTTCTTATTCAATGCTACAGTAAAAAAGCCTTTACTTTCATACATTATATGATTTTAATCTGTTGAAATTCTCATTTATTTTGTTTTAAGTAATGAATTGTATGCACTATAAAAGTTATATATTTATTTGAGAAATACTTGAATTCCTTACGAAACTGCATTTCAGATTTAAACGACATTTTTATAATTTTACCATTTTTAGCATTATAATTATTTATGTATAGCAGTTAACTCATTGTTTTAGAACAAAACACGTTTATACTATTCGTTACATAAATATTTACACTAAGTCTCTATCATATTTTGTATTGTTTTTATCATAAATATTTTTAGAAAAAAAAAACATGCTCATTGTAGACCATTCCATTTTAACAATCAGGGCGTTTACCAGAGATAACTTTAATCTCTTTAATCAATTTATTAAAAATGCATTACTCCATACGTGCCTACGAATTGCCCTTTCTGATTTTAAATCACAATAATTGTATTTCTGTTTACAACCGAACATATATATTTCTTTAAAATGCGATTCGACAAAATATGATATTTATTTTGTTTTCTTTGTCGGATATCAGTTATTGATTTTAATAGCTTTTAAAAGAGATTAAAACAAGTTATCAACATGGTCACATTTTCAATTGGTAAACCATTGAAAGAAGATTACCATTTATACATGTCTTTGTCGCTAATTGCCTCAAAACGTTTTAGAAACTTTTCTTACTTCGACACATCACTCGCATTTAAAAATTAATTACAAAGCCATGTTGTTAGATGTTGCATCATTTCATTTCGTACTTTATTCTATTTGCTCAAGTAAGCTGGTAAGATAATCACCTAATTTAAAGCTTGACATTATAAAGGCAATGGAAATTAAAAGACAAACAAAACACAAAATTCAATGCGCTAACCGAAACAGTAAGATAGACTTTGCTTTTATAAATATATTCTTATGTAAATAAAAATTCAAATATTCCTTAAAAACAAGAAAATAAGAAAATATGGATTTGATTTTGCTAATTATTTTCATTTTATAACATGTATTAAAGGGATATTCAGGCAAAATAATGACAAAAATATTAAAATGATCGTATGTACTAAAATCACTCTAAAATGGCATTTCTTGAAGTTTAAGCATGAATTTCTGTTTAAATTCTATATATTTTGGGTTTTAAGCGTAAATGTATCTATATATGTTGAACAAAATTTAGACGCCAATAGAATCACCGAATAGTCATAAAACAAGTCGGGTGTCTTGACCTAACCCTTGAAGTGACAATAACAGATATTGTGGAAATTGTATTACTGAAACAAGTCTAGGTCATTCATTTGACACGTTCTTTAACGTTTAAAGAGTTCAGTGTGACAACTTTTGTGAAATCCTAGCGCTCTAACTTGACCCACGCGGGTCAAGTTAGGAAACCACTATTTTATTCTTTATATGGAGAAAAGTTTTGTTCCTTTGACCGTCTAATATATTCATTTTGAGGTCATTTACAGAATAATGAATGAAGAATTCAAAACTAAGAAATGAAAATTTTGCCTGTGTCTCCCTTTAAGATGGTATTTGTTTTTGCAAAATAAGATAATATGTAACGGAAACATACTTGCATAAATGAGGAGGTCTACGTTCCATAACTGGTATTATATATTTATTTATATTGTGTTTCTTTTGGTATCGCAAACCCAAAATAGTAATGTTATTTGCGTTGTATCTGTAAAGATAAGATACGTGCAACACAATATTGTCGTTTATTGCTGTTTGACAAAAACCAAGCTTTATATGGGTACATTTACGTGCTTTTCTGCACCATTGCATACGTCTGTATGTCGCCTATCGTATTTGATTTGTACAACGGTAGCAAATATGTGACAATGGACAATAGATCCATTGTCATTTCACCAATACTGGTGGTAATTGCGTGGAGAAATCGTATATTGCATGAGTTTATTTTTCAATTTTATAACTGTAAAATATAATATTTTATTACAAACATCAAACACTTTATTTAAATATTTCTGAATATAGCTTCAGAGATTTACGCAAACATTGCTATTGCAGTGGCTTTCTCTTGTGTTTAAAGTGTTTTGAAGTTCTATTTGAAAACAAAGTTCCATTTGGCAATCTTTAAAGCTGCAAAGCCATCAAAGGAAATGAAACAGCGTCTAGTCATTTCACGCATGGCGTCGAACAGAGTGAATACAAAGACAAGTTCTGATACTCAATTTACCGTTGAGATGTCCGTTGATATAATTTTTATACTTGATTACACTTAATACATAAAGGACGAAACACCCAATGAAAACCATTAGGTATGTAACTCTTCAATAACCTTTGCGCTCAGTGCAAAATGGTAGCATGAAAAGCTTTAGAAGATAAAACTTACTTTAATTCATTCAATTTACAAATCCCCAAATATCCTCTATAATGAATTTTTGACATGAAACAGTTCATAGTTTGTTAAAATAAACTTGCCAGACATTTAAATGTGTGTGCTTTTTAATAAATATAAAAGTTACACGTTAATTTTAAAATGTTTCCAAATTAATTACATACTAATGGTGTTTAACATAATGGAAATATTTTTATTGCTAAAACGCCACTGGTCCATGATCAGAAATAGTTCAAAGAATTAAAGTTATTTCCGCAAAACGATTCCACAATTATAAATTAATAGATTGAAAATAGAATGTTGGCTTCCTTCTGGGTTTATTGAAAACAATGCGCTAATGTTTGACCGTTAAGAAAATAATGAGCGCATAGACAACCTGTGTAACGATTTCTTATTGTCTTGTACTTATAAATGCAATAGTTCAGTAGAAAAAAAAAGCTCACATTAAACGATTGATTCTTACATTGTATCTATAGGAGCTATGCTATGGAAAAATCTGTAAATGTACAAAAAGGTATTTAAGAGCGAACTGAATCCAATAGTATGCCTATGTAGAGTAGAATATAACATTACGTGGCAATGAGGACTCTGTGATTAGATTTGCTGAAGGGTTTTTCCAGCAATATTGTTGCTTTATAGGATTATATAAACACGCACATACAAATCTGTTTTTGTATTTATGATGCTTGTTATAAAGGACGATAAAACAATAGATTTTCCATCAGCTGTTGTTACTACATAACGTTAAGTCAATTGTGAGTGGCTATAATGTTACTAAAATATGTATAACATGTTTGAACTTGTTGATCAACTAATTTGAGTATTAAGTTACTCGTTGTACTTTCTAAATAGCATACATCTAGTGTACCCCTTTTTTGTTTTACGTGGAAAATGATTGAAATATGTGTATATTTCTCGTTCTAAGACAGAAAGATCTTATTCAGACATTGCTATCAGAGATTCAAATGCCATGATTATATTTGTTTGTATTTTATCATACACATTTATAAATTTTATCTCATGTGCTGATACAACGTGTTTGGATGCATAAAGTACAAACCCTACTTAAGACCACCTCGGAATTAAGACCACCCCGATATTTAGACTATTTTTTTAAAATAACGGAATGTTCTGTTCTTTAAATCAATGGTTACATGATCCAGAATTAAGACCACTCCGCGTATCCATTTTTAAGACCTCAAGATTCAGTCCCAATTCATTGTTCTATTCTTTATTTGACCCTTATTTTGAGACAACTGATTTTAAAGTCAACACCTATGTTTTCTTAAGTTTGTTGTTAGTATCTGCTTGAAGGCTCTTAGGCTTTTCATCTTCATTTCACAATGTGTAAAAAAGCTGTTGTTATTTGGGCTACTGTATGAAAAAAGGTGAGAATTTTTTTTTTACCTCCATCACATTATATATTATAACATACTTTTGTATTGTTAATATACATATTGTTTGTTCATATAACATGACTAAAATAGACCATGGTCATAAAGTATATAAGCATTAAGAATATTCACAATTAAGACCCCGCACTTTTGACCAGTCACGATGGTGGTCTTAATGGTTTTTTTAACTGTTCTATGATAAACAGCTTTTTATTATTGATTCACTTGCATAGCATTATTTCATTTGTTACTGTAACAGTTTATGTTAGATTAACACTACCCGTGTTGTGTAATGTATATATCGACCATTCCTCTCCAATAGATTTGGAATCTGTTGTGGCTCAATGATTATTAAATATTTCAATACACGATCGGTTGTACTGTTATTCTGAGAAGAAGACTTACCCTACTTCGTACTGAGAAGAATTGTCAATTAAGTTATATTCAGCAAATCAGCACCTGAACTCATGCCGTAATTTTAAGATACTGTAAACATCATTTATATGGTTTAATATCAGTAATATGATGCTTAAATTAAGATTTAATTGTAAGTTCCAAAAAGCAGTATTTAAAAAGATATTACAGAATTAAACATTTCGTGTAAATTAAGGGAGGTTATTAGAAATTTATTTTCTATAAAGTCCAAGTCACATTTTTCAATAAGAAATGAATGCATATATTTTAATAATTGCATATAATGTGAACAATTATTTGCAGTACATATTTTACATATTCTTTGATGTTTAAAAATTGTTTTAGAATCATAATTGAATAAATATATAAGTGTGGTAACAACCTTAATTACAACATACAGTATCTTTAAATAACAAACAGACGTCAGATCTTGATTGAATGTGCGTATGTGTTTCAGCTAATTTTACTAGATGTAAATATATTACGATATCTTATATAACTAAAGCAAAGGAATTTGTTTAACAATTCACTTATATCTTATTTAACAAAACTGCGACAATACGAACTTTGTCGTGAGAAAATATTCTTTATCTGACATCGAGGACACATATACTTAAAGTGTTATGATAAAAAGTAAATTATCTCCATTGCATTAACTTGTTTATCTTATTTGTTTACTTACTCAATTACTAACTTTTACAAACTTGCTTACTTGCTTGCTTCTTTACCTACCTACCTACCTACATTTTTAAATAAACCTTTAAATGTATGTTCCCAAGGCGGGCATATTCTGCTGTACATGTAAAAGCTGTATTTGTCTGTTCTTGTCCACAAGGTACAATATCATTATTAAAACGTAAGCCTTTAGGTAAATGCATGCATATTATAGTTCTGTTATACTATCATGCTACTTAGATAGGAAGTTGCTACATCAGCAATGTTTATATATTCTTTTGATAACATGTAATCATCAATTTATCATATTTCCCATAGGAGTATTAAAAATCAAACATTTTTGTTGTGTAATGTTTCTGTATAAGACCACACGTAGTGTGATAATTGTATTGCATGAATATAATGTTTGATGTGAGCATGTAAGAAAATTTTTAAACGTTTTAAAAGAGACATACATATATTTGACGAGCATTGCTACTGCAATAATACGCTCTCAAAATTCAAATGTTAAGCTGTTTGTTTGCGATTTTTCTACTCAATTGAAGATAGAGAGCCATAGAAGGAAATATAATAGCGTCTTGTTATAACACGCATGACGTCTCAAAGGGCAAATACAATAAGAAAATCTGATATCCAATTTCCCGTTAAGGTGTTCGTTGATTTAATATTAATGCTTGATTACACTTACCACGTAAATGATAAAATACCCAATGGCAGCTGTTTGCTCTATAATAACGCTTTAATATCCTACTCTCTTCGCTTATTTTATGTACATGTTTAAGATTGTATCAATGAAATTCTTAAATATTTTAACCTAAAATCCTACTTACCGTTTTGCAGACTTTGCAAGTTTTTAATTTATTAATAAGTAAATTTATCTATTGAACGATTTTTGATCGTTTAACTTTCCAATCAGCATTGGAGCATTCTTTTACTCAATTTACTTAATATATAACCTATGTCTCACAGTTTAATGATTGCACCGGTTGTTGTTTAATGAACTGATTTACAACGGAATGTATGTACTGCAATAAATAATAACCTTGATGGTATTAAATATAAAATTTAAACAAAATGTCACGAAAATGAATAATACATGGATGTTGTTGACCAGTGGAGGATACAAAGTTCGATATTACAAACACTTATATAGCAGATGGTACCAGGTTTAAAAACAACATATCATCGTTCTTCAGAAAAAATGTTCATACTAAATCTCTTATAACTTTTATCCTTTTCTTGCAAAGCATATTTGTATGTTGATGCAAATGAAACACATCTTTTTTGTTATCAATATTTGAAATAGTTACGGAAAATTTGTCCATTGTAGGCAATCTACTTTAAATGAGCATGTTCAGACTCTCTATTGATGTCAGATGTTCTATACTTGACTCGACCGTTGGCAATATGTTTGCACTTTAAAGCAAATGATTAAATAAGTCAGCAGTAGGGAACAGCGTTATTGAATTCCGAGACGCTTGTGAAGGCGAGTTATTGTGTTAGAAGAATATTATTGCCCGCATATTACAAAACAATATGATATTAGCAGAGACTATTCTACGTTTGCTGTAAGTTTAAGGACAAAACTTGTAATATTTCTTTTACAAAAGAATACAATGTTTATCATATTAACCTATCGTTGTAACTGTGTCAGGGAAAGCTCCCTGTCAATGTTATTTTTATATATTACATATTAACTTAATACATTTAATAAGTTCGAAAATGATTGCTATGTAAGAGCTGCACTAATAGAAAGAAACATATTTTGTTTTTACTGCATGTACTCTAATGACAATTAAAAGTTTAACTTTTAAATTACGCATAACTTGTTTCAGCGACGACCTTTTTAATCCAGGTGCCGATTGATAATTTGAATTACGCATCATTTGGGGACGTGGTGGTTTGTGATGTTTTTTTTTCTGGGTGGTGTGAACTTAACACATATTATAGATAAGTATGAACTTAACACATATTACAGATAAGTATACTCTTCTAAATCGGTGCTTTTTTGCTCCGTCTGAAACAATGATTTCACTAAATTGAAATAGATTAAAACGGTCCTCGATGTTATAGTGCGGTGTGATAATTATGTTAAATTATATAACGTGTTACATCATGTCTTTAAGTTTATAAGAAATCTGACTGATTAAATGCTGAGATGAAATATTATCCTTTTTTAAGAACAACACTGGAAGCATTCGTTATACATTAAAAAATTAGTGAATATAATATAAGGATATCTTTGCTGAACACTAGGGTGTTTTAATTTGACCTTAAATTCAACAAATGCCCTGTCAAGTTTCAAGCTTCGTTTTCCAAAGTCTTAAATCCAAAGCAGATCTCAATGTTTCCATACGTTAGCATAAAAAAGGCATTCTATTAATACCTTTAATTTTTAACTTGTCTACTCGTTTTTAGTAAAACTACTAGGAAAGGGGTTATTTGAACTCATGGGACAATTACTTAGAGAAAGACACATCATAACCAAACACATGCTTTAAATTTGTTGTGTGGTAATATTTGACAACAATAAAATGAAATAGAATAATAAAATATATAAGAACGTAAAATTAGCACACACAAAAATAGTCATCAAACACATTTAGCACATACGATGCTTACTCGTTCTTTGAAAAGGAATCGGATTGTGTGATGGTTGCAGCAAATAATAAATGTATACTTTACCATAAAGTACAACACAACACTTCTCATTAACGTCCATTCAACGCGTTCCAAATAAAACAGCAATTACTTTGTCTGGACTGGCTAATGCAGTTTTTATGTTCACTTGAATAATATCTTAAAAAAACAAATACGATAATGACTACCCTTTACCCAATGATTACTTTTTTTCTGATGAAGTAAAGATATAATTAAGCTTCCACTTATTCTACTGTTTTTCCTAAATTCTTTTAACTGAAACAAAATGAAATACATTTATAACATAACGTATTAAGATAGAACATACCAGCGTTTGCAAGTCACGTAAAATATGCATGTTTTCATTCTCCTAAATAAACAGATATCAAGTCAAAAATGGAAAAAAATAGATTGATAATTTAGAAAAACAGTTTGTAGAAAAAAGAAAGAATTAATTGCTTATCTGTGTTTACCAAATTTATTTTGTGACATACAATTCATCTTAAAATAAACGCATTGCCGTTAGAACGATGATCAATTTCCTTTATTTAGTTTATTTAGTTAAGAGAACAAATTGAAACAAATTTGTAAGTAAAGAAAAGAAAATCGAGAGCAATGACCGAAAAGTTAAAAGCAGCGGAAATAGTGTATGTGTCATCAAATACGTCATATAAGTAGGTGAATTTCTTAGCCGCGTACCTATCATGCTGTTTTTTAAAGCAACTTTTACTGTTAACGTTGTTCGTCTTCTTAATAAACCATGTCTATTATATCTTACTTTTTCATTCTGTATGCTCTTTCATTGAACTTGTCTTATAAACGGCCAAACATGTTAGGTCCTATATATTTCAGTATGCATATCATTCAATGATAAATGTCTCTTTGTTATGCTACATTTGATTGGCTGTGTGTCCGTATGTTCTTATAAATCATTGGATATCAACCTTTGTGCCAATTAATCTGCAGTCAGTAAACTATGGACTAATATTGTTCATTAATATTTAAAGACACAAATTCTCTGGAAGACATACAGGATGTTGTGTGGGCCTAAGGCAGATTGTATATTGAATTAAATTGATACATCAATGACAAACAGACAGGAGAAATTTACTTTGTTTTTCCAACAATCTAGATCGAAGATATATATGTGATGATATTGTGACACACCTTCAAAGCTGAATTTGCAAAATTAAAGGGAACACATCAATTATCAATTATATTTTTGTAATCTAAATATTTAACAGCAAGATGCAGTGAAAATAATAAGTTTGTATACAAAAGACTGACGCCAATGTTATGCTATTATCGAACAATGTTATTACATTACAAGGCAATGAGAAGTTTTTTTTTATTGAATTTCTCTAAAGCTCTCGACTAGAAAATAGGAGTTTTATTAGATTATATAACAAATCAATCTTTGTAAGAACAATATTTATCATGGAAGGCGAATGATGAACATATTATAAATATTGCTTGACAAAATACACTGGTAAATTTAATAACGATTGTATGAACAAATATAACATCATAGGTGTAAGATATATGCTTTACTTCATAAAAAAAGGTAATCCTTGTAAATAAATTAAACCTTAACAGCACCTTTGCTTATGAGCTGTTATAATAAGTGAAATATACATTTCATACCCAGACTATACAAAATTCTCGTGACATGATACATATCAGTAGAAAGCTATTTAAAGTTAGAAAATAATTTTAAATACTAATTTCCAATAAAATGAATAAACAATGTCACAAGTATGATTTTTTTTCAAAATAAAATAAAATGATAAAGACCCAATATTCAAGCAAAAGTTACATAACTATTAAAAAAGGTGTTAGCTTACTTATTGTGATATCAAAAAAGTACACGCTTAAGATATGGTTTTTTTTACATTCTATTTCATACAATGTATCATAAATCATTACATTATTTACTACAGTGTATAATTACCTGATAACATTTGATTTTAGAAAAGTAAAAAAAGAGAGCTATCAATAATAAAAAATATTCATTCGATTGAGGAAGTATATAATGATGAATAATAATTTATTGATCATTATGATACCATATTCCTAATATCATAAGATTAACAGTTCTGTCATGTCTAAACGTCATTATTTTATTTGTTATTTTTGAATATTATATAATCATATATTATTCATGAAATATTGTTTCTTTAGATATTCAACACATACTCTCCGTGAATTGGTCCTGAAAACAGCTGCTCTCCTATAAAAAATGCTTATTTATTTATTATAAAAATGTGTAAAAGAAAATAATTTCAATTAAAATATGCTTTAGTTGAATGTCAGTATTCTTAAGTTCTGTAAAACTATATAATATTTTCTCTTATTCATTTGCACATTTTGTGCAGGTATTTCGAACTGAACTTGTTCTGCGTTAAATGCACGCATGAATGTCATTGATAGTTGTCTGGAAAAAAACGAAGTTGCTCTGCCACATTCGGGCAGACTTCTAATTCAACGCTACGGTAAAAACCTTTACTTCTAAACATTATTAGATTTAATCTGATGAAATTCTCATTTATTTTGTTTTCAAGTAGTAATGAATTGTATGCCCTATAAAAGTTATATAATAATTTGAGAAATGTTAGAATTCCCTACAAAACTGCAATTCAGATTAAAAACGACATTCATATAATTTTACCATATGTTATTTGCTAAAGTAAGCTGGTTAGATAATTATCTGAATTAAAGCAAGACATTAAAAAAGGGCAATGAAAAACAAAAACATATAATCAAACACTAAGATAAACTTTGCTTTTATAAATATATTCGTATGTAAATAAACATTTAAATATTCATTAAAAACAAAAAAATATCGATTTCATTTTTTTATTGTTTTCATTTTATAAAATGTATTAACATTGTATCTGATTTTGTAAAATAAAATGATAAGTTATTGAAACATACTTGCATAAATGAGCAGGTGAACGTTACATAAATGACATTATATAATTATTTATATTGTGTTTCTGTTGGTATCGCAAACCCAAAATAGCAATGTTATTTGCGTTGTATCGGTAAAGATTAGATACGTGCCGCACAATATTGTCATTTATTGCTGTTTGACAAAAACCAAGCTTTATATGGGTACATTTACGTGATTTTCTGCACCATTGCATACGTCTGTATGTCGCCTATTGTCTTTGATTCGTACAACTGTAGCAAATATGTGACAATGGACAATAGATCCATTGTCATTTCATCAATATTGGTGGTATTTGCAGAATGTAATTTTCGTTAGCCAAAGGTTAACTTGACATAAAATTGACAGACTTATAAAATCGTTTTCTGTAGTATATAAATAAAATATTAAAAACGCATTTTATTGACATTTGTGATTCAATTTTTATATTCATTGTAAATGCATGTAAATAACCTCGAATATCCCATTTCAATTTGTATTCAAACATGATGCGTTGTGCCTGTTGTCAGGGTTTTGTTGGCAATAGCTTCATTTGGATACGTTTTTTGGTATATGTGTTTCAAAATCATTTAAATTTGTTTTTCGTATGTTTGATAAATGAGTTTCGATAACGTTTGAACATTTAATTAATTCTACCATATGGAAAAGAGATATGAAATTGAGTTTTGCGACGATGGTTTGTGCACTTTATTGTTTTTTTTTTAAATAAGGGCCCGAACTTTAAAATACAAAGTATAAAAAAAACGATTTTGCCGTCAAGATCAGAGTAACTGGAACATTGATGAGGTTGTTTACAAAACAAAACAGTGTTTATTATATCATGTATTGATGATCTCGATCGTCGGCAGAATAATAATTTAATATTTATGGTTCACTTCACTGAACACATAGAAGAAGAAATATCCTAATATGAAAATTATGTACTATAACTGCAATATTTGGGCTAAGGCTAAACCTGACACTGCACAAAACAGTGCTTTATTCGAAAGACAGTATTCATTCAAGAAAGTAAATGGAAGATCCGGATCATGTGTCTCAAATCTTCCAGCGTTCAACAAATGAACGAATTAATATGTTTCATTTCTTTTGTTTGACTCGTTATTATTTTTATTGAGTTTTTAAGTTATATTATATTTTTTCTTAAAGGTAAGTTGTAAATATCTTTAAGTATGCATTAAAACTTCATATATCCACCTATTCTTATATTTACTTATTTATTTATTTATTTATTTATTTAATATATTTATAGGTTTATTTATTTATTTATTTATTTATTGTTCATCAGGTTGATGAAAGTTAGAGGAACACAATTTTCATAAATATTACATGAAAAGGATTAACAAGTTTTGAAACGAAAATAAATTGCGCTCATTTGATCAACTCTTTTCTTCCTGAAGTCTGGCGAATTCTACAAAAAAAAAATACGGAACACATGTTTTCATAAGGAAATCCACAAAGCTATATTTCTCTAAAATTTTATTAAAAGTAAAATATTTGATAACAGCAAAACATTTTTATTACTTCCGCTACTATATTGATGTTTTTATGGCATGCGATGTTTCTTATGAAATTGGGGCAATAATAGACATTTTTAAAGGAAATAATTAATATTATTCAACAATTGTAAACAACGGTATAATTAAATCCACAGAGCTTAATGGGACGATTAAAAAAGTGTACATTACCACCGATGTCTATATTTTTACAGTTGTCACCCTCAAATTGGTCAATGCAAAATCATCAAGTAGAAGACGAATATGCTTTATCTTTTAATGTCCATTCATACATAAATGTGTTATTTCTTCCTATATTTGTAAAAACACGTACACACAAATTTTGTTTATGTGTATAAAAGGCGATCAAACAATAGATCATGCATCAGTTGTGTTGCCAACTTAACGTTTAGTCACTTTCTGATTTACCATAATGCCATAAAAGAATATAATATTTTAACATTTATTGAACTTGTCGATCAATTTATTTGCGTATCTAGTAATTAGGTGTACTTTTTTAACAACATACAACTAGTGTACCCTGTGTTTGTTTACGAGATATATGATGGAAATATTTGATATATAGATAATAAAAACATTATGATCGCAATTGTTATAACCAGATAGTAATATGATATATAGTTGGTTTGCGAGATCTGGCAGTTTATATATGCATGATGTTTTTTGTGTACTATTGGGCCAATCAGACAACTATTGTACGCTTATGTTGATAAAAACAAGGTATTTTATTGAATATGAGTATACCTGTCGTTTTAAAATAAACAAATCGGGAACCCTCCTAGGCATTGTAACATCGGAACATAAATATGTCCAGAACTTTCGATATCATTGGAGATTTAAATGTTGTTTCGTATATCATTCTTTCATTTGTGTACAATATTTTAATATGTGAATATCACAATGCATACACTTAACGTGAAATAGATACTTTAAATATTTTACATCGTCAACTCAACTCCTCTAGAGTATATACATTAAGTGAGAAAAGTAATATCTTACTAGTCGTATAAGTACTATGTAAAATACCATAACACTACCCGTGCCGCTTCAAACATAAAATACATGATCGGATGAACTGTTATTTTAAGAAGGAAAAGCAACTAATACTAAGAAGAATTGCAAATCAACTAATTTTAAATTATTCGATCAGCAACTGAACTGACGCAATAACCTTAATACCAAACAGTTGTCTGATCTTAAATGTGCGTTTAACTTATTGAATGCGCATACATGTTTCAATTAATTTTACTAGAATTACATAATTATAAGCTTTCTTATATACAAACACATCAACAATGCGCGTCCTTATGAAAAACTAATGTTTACACATATTTTTAAACACTCGGCAATTAGACACATATTACAGTTTGACTAAAATCTTTTCAAACAAACAGAACAAATATAAATATATGTAAATAAAAAATCTAATATCAATCTAATAAATCATACTTATTACTCTACTGATTGAAACATTGCCTAGAATAAATGCAGACATAATTTTCGGTTAAGACTTTACGTGGTGATAATAATATTAAATAGTTTTTGCGAAAATGTAAAGTAATCTTGAACGCATTTAGAACGTATGGAACATGACCTTTAAAATTGTGAAGAGCATTGCTCTGGTAATGATATGCTCTCTTGTTTCAAATGTTACGGTGTTCCTTTGCGATATTTTTACTAAATTAAAGGTTGAAAACCATCAAAGGAAATAGAACAGCGTCTAGCAATAACACGCATGACATCACAAAGGGTGAAAACAAAGACGAAATATGATATCCAATTTCCCGTTAAGGTGTACGTTGATATAATATTAATGCTTGATTACACTTAACAAATACAAAGTTAATGAGGAAATATTCAATGACAGCTATTTGCTCTATAGCACTTCAGTAACCTCGTTGATCAGTGCAAATTTGGACTTCATAAGTTATGAAGATAATATTTATGATAAATTCAGAAAGAAGTTTAATCATTTCTCTATACAATTATAGTGAATTATAACAAAATTTGCATCATGATCTTATCTTATGGTAGATGTAAATTTATAGCTCCATTACAGTGCAAACAGTATAAAAATCTTAAAGGTAAAACGATACTCTGATACTTAAGTGTTTGCAAACGATATTACGACACTAGTTTAAATTTTGGCTAATTTTACCAGATCAAATCATCGTGCTTATTATTAGGAAATGCAAAAGATTAATCTGATTCAGTTTTCTTATATAACATTAATTTGACGTTAAATCGAGCTCTAACTTCAATGATTGGGTTCTGTTTTGTTAATAAATTAATCCATTATAATAATGCAATATATGTTATACAATATATGAATACGTTGATTGTATTTAGTATCAAACATAACGAAAAGCTACAAAAAGGGATTATATATGGATATTGTTGGCAAGTTATGGGTACATAATGTGATATGACATATATTTATATAGCAGATAATGAAATTATATATAACAAAATGTTATCATGGTTTAAACAAAATCTCTATAACTTGTATCTTTTTTATCAAGCAATATTTTTAGGAATATGAAAAATATACACATCTTTTGTTTCATAAATATTCTAAATAGTTACGGAACATGTTACCATTGTAAAATAAGAATGTTCAGGTTATGTATTGATGTCAAAAGTTCTATACGTGACTCGACCATTGGCAATATGTTGCACAATAAAGCAAATGATTAAATAATTCAGCAATAGGGAACAGAGTAATTGAATCTCATGACGCTTTTGCAGGCAAGTTATTGTATCAGAAGAATATCTTTGCCCTCATATGAACATACAGAAACTATCCTTATTTTAATATTAGATTTACGACAATGATTTTATTAAATTTCACCAAGAACAAGTAATAATAAATAAACAAATCATAAAAAAAAATAGTTTATGAAATTTCACCAAGAAAAAAAATATAACTAAACAAATCATAAAAAATAAGTTCTCATATAAAAGTATCGTTGTGATTGTCATGTTTAGCTGAATTGACTATATATTTAGAAACATTAACTGTAATAATGGGTGTGGTTTAGCAGTTGATATTGAAAAGAAATGCTAAGAATAAAGAATAAATCTTCCTTAAAAATAAAAAGACTGTTCCACTCTTGTTAAAAATTGAACGTTAAAAGAAAATTCAGATTGATATTAACAGGATTTTCCCTGTGCCACGAAAGCTATAAATTCATCGCTCATGCGAACTAAATTATACAAACTTAAGTAATTATGGCAAAATGTTAACTTTTAACACACTTGTTCTACACATAAAATATAATTTAACAATAATAATATGTAAGTAGTCATATACATGTACACTGTAACAGTAACATCGCAATACAAGTTAGAACGTTAACATTGCACGAAGGTTACATCGTCGAATACTTTAAGAACACATGATGCTTACTCGTGTTTTAATTCCAATGTTCTCGTCATTGAATACGTATCGAATTGTGTGATGTCTGCAGCAAACAATAAGTATATATTTTATCATAAAATACGGCTGAACACCACTCATTACCGTCCATTCACCGCATTCAAATAAAACAGCAATTACTGTGTCTGGACCATGTAATACAGAGTTAGTGGGTACACTTGAATAAAAACGATTTAAAAGGCACTAATGATAATAACTACCTTTCAGCAAAGATTACTATGTTCGAGAATGCTTTATCAGATTGATGTAAATATATAATTTTCTAATTCATTGTCTGGTAATTCACCCGAATAAAGTTCACCAATATAATTTTAACATAAATACGAGTAGTACTGCATTATTTGATTCGCCACACTCATTTGTTTCTCTCTTTAAAATAATTGTCATTTAATTTCACTTTTATCATAAGTTTGCAACCATCTAGAAGCCAATATTAGGAAGCAAAATATTACATCACCACACAATTAGGAGGTTTTCATCGAAATTATTCAAATTCTCTATTATTCGGCTTGAAACATTGTAATCGGTGCTATGGAATAATATTTGATTGGACGAATCACGTTTAAACACTTATTCAATTTTCTCAAGTATGAACATATGGCATTAAATGATAACATGCTATGGTTAATTATAGAATAAAGCACATGGTATGTTTAAATCAATATGTATTTTGAAACTATTTCTCTGTAACAATACAACATGAAAAAGATACATCCATTCTCTATTCACCCATTTTATCAAAATGAGTATTTTTATGTTTAATATAATGATCACAAAAGAAATTCATATTTCATGTTCATACATATTGATTCATCATCATAGAAATGTGCCCATACTAAATTAAATTCAAAATAGATTAAATGACATCGAAATTTGTTTCATTTTTTAATCAAATAAAATTGTCAAAAGAAACGAAACCTAATGTATTTTCCCATATAACACAGTGTAACAATTGAATGATAGATGTCTTCTTTTAATGCTTCAATTGAATGGCTTTGTCCGCATTTTCTTATAAAACATTGGAAACTAACTCCTTTTCCAATTCATTTGAAAGCATCGTGCTTGAACTATAAATTGCCGATGTTCATACATATTTAACGACATGAATGAATGTAATATCAACGTGTCTTTGATAGTTCTGAGGATAAAATACCGGATGCTCTACTAGCCTGGGGCAGACTTTATTTTGAAATACAACTGATACATCCCTTGACAAACACAAGAAGGATTTTTTTCTGAATAAGTCAGGTCACAGATTCTTTGTTGTTAGTGATGAAATTGTTTTCACATTTGAAATACTTCCTTTTCACGATCAAATATAAATTTAAGTAGGAATTTTTCATTTTCGACTTTAATTTACAATTTCGTCTGCCATAGTCATGAACTACGACTTTGACAAATTTTAATGAGTGGAATGCGTTAATTACATTTAGTTTATTAGACAACAATTTCTTTATAATTTTACAGTTTGTAATAGCATAACATGTTTAGAGAAGCCCTCGGCATAGCAATTATTTTGGCAACAACAATATATTTGTTCACAAAGTGAACATAGATATTAAATCTCTCTCTAGAACAACAACTCTCAGCAGCAAACGATCTCCTTTCGGGTGTTGCTTTGCAGAGTTGTTACTGAAGATAAAATGGGATTCATATGTTCTTACTTACCATGCCGTCAGTGTACTAAAATACGTTTTGACTTGAGGTAATTAAAGTAATAACTACCGTAAAAATCGTATTAAAACAAGTTATGTTTATTAATCAAATATCGAACACTTGAATACTTTGATTAATGAAAGACTTATTAGTAGGTCCATTTGTATTAAATATAAAAGACACAATATTTAAGAAAAAAGTATATCGTAATGAATGCTTATTTTTAATAATTTTTGTCCTTAAATTGAGTGGATATTATATTTTTGTAATCAGATACATTGAACATGTTATGGTGATTTCGTTTTCATTCTTAAAGATTTTGTAAGGTCAATTTTGTTTTGGAAAGTAACACGTGAATGAAGCATACTGGGTTGTGTTACAGGTCTGTGTTTAAGTGACAGTGCATATTGATAGTTAGTCCCTTTTCTGCATCGTATTTTCTAATATGGCAACGCTGTGTGTAGTTTTATCGATAGGTAGTCAGCGTGTCAGCGTGTGCCGTCTAAAAGCGTCAAAAATTGACATTAATTTATTACTATCAGACAAAATTACAAGCTTTATGACCGAACTTTATGCTCAGTAACAACACCCTTCTACGCTTTTGTCTGACATCTTTGGATGCTTCAGAATACTGCCGTCGAAATGTTTTGATTGACAATACAATTTTTATTAGTTAATCTATAGTTTTGTTCTTTGAAAAAAGGTAGAACATACGAAAATGCAGTTTTCATAACACTTAGATAACCTCGAAATGCGATGAATGTAATCGATGCATTTTGGTGAGTAATGTTCTAGTATATATAAACATTGAGCATTAGAATTTTGTTTCAATAGTGAACTGGGCATAAAGAAAGCTGGTGATTCAAATCAATTCAATAAGCGCATTCAAGGTCATTTGTCCTCTCGTTTGATTTAAATATATAAGGTCACAAACTAATAACCCTTATTCTAAGCCAGGTAAACCTTATTATAATTAACAAATTGAAAGTAATTTATATTGTGATTGACATAAAGTAAATATATAGACACATTTCGCTTTATACTTTATTATTTAGAACTGTAACATCCTCTTTTTTCAATTATATTCAAGAAGAAATAAAGCATACATAATGAAAAGCAAAATGTGAAAGGCAAATATCTCTTTTCACACCAGTATTTGTTAGAAAATATAGAAGCAATAAACAAGCACGCACATGGGTACACAGTTCATTTTAACACCAGGCTTTACATATTAATGCCTTTTCGTAAAAAAATCTGGAAACAAAGTGATCCCTCGGAAGCATTAATCACAACAAAATTACATAAGAATTGCAGACTCGGTTTGATTGAGTCTGTACATGAGAGATAATGAATAAGTGCAACATCCCTCACGCCCCCTAGCACGGTTTTGAGGGGTACTAAAGGGGAAAATAAATTCTAACACTTAAAGTGCTGCATCAATGATCCCAAAGGGACCAAAAAAATATAAAAAAACATGAATGAAGTACGGGGTTTTTTACAGCTCCCCAACGCCTTGACACCTGTTTGTGAAGAAAAAAAAATTGAAAAAAAGTGATCCTGGGAAGCATTAATCAATGTAAGTCAATCTTATCAACAAATATTTCAGATCCCATATGCAACTCTTACTTCAGTGTCTAAAGGAAATACAATTAGATATTAAGGCAATAATTTTAGCACCGGCTTGAGCGGTACTCAAGAGCGGAACTCAATTCTCAACACTTAATAGTGCTGGCATCAATGATCCCGAAGGACAAGAAAAATATATGCAACTCTTACTTCAGTGTCTAAAGGAAATACAATTAGATATTAAGGCAATAATTTTAGCAATTATTTAATTGCGGACGCATTTTTCTGGTTAAAAATATTAATGATATGTTTGCAATGCTGACTGCGACATATAAATGTATATTTGTTAACCACGTTTGAATGAAGCTTTTGGTGAAAATAAGCGAATGTATGTAGATTTTTAACCTCCGGTTTGCATTTCTTTACTTGATCAACACACATTATACCATTATAACTCCAAGTGCAAGTAAGTTTCAAATCATATATGCTGTTTTTATGTAAGATAATTTGTAATAAATGCAAATCTGAAACTAAATGAAAAAATAGATAAATAGAAATCAGCAACAACAACCAAAAAACAAAAACAAAAAACTCTCATACTTTATTCTCCTTATGTAGATACCTACATGGTGGTATTTTGTAAAACCTTTCGATCACAGTATAACACATTATTGCATTACAAAGGTTCCATATGGATTTTATTTTAAAAAAAATAAAGATAACTCTCACGAGAACACAAGTTGTAATAACATAAACAAACTATCTATAAAATAAAAAAAATCCTTTCCCGTTTATTTGGTATTCGTTATGAAAAGAGGTTGCTGTATAAATGCTAGATAATCATGTTAGTCAGTATGTGTGATCCTTAGACATATATGTACATATATCTACATTTTTATCGAAATAATAAAATCGCGAGAGATGATATATATTTAAACATTCTTGGAAACAGTATGGTCATCCTACCACATTTAATGAATGTAAGAATCAAAGGTGAGGTTGTACTATGGTAATATTAATTTTGTTAATCTTAACTTACAAAATGATGTTTCCACGATTTTTGATTAAACTTTCACACGAATGGTAGATTAATGACACATTGTCTGCTCAGTGTGTCTTATCCAATTATGTTATCAACATATAGTACATAGATACACTGAAATGTGTTTATATTATCGCATATTATTATTTTTATCAAGTGTTTAATATTATAAAATTTGGTAAGATAAACACAATAGAAAAACTCCTGCCAGTATTTATAACGCATGCAGCTTAGTCCGAAAACGTACAATATGTAGATTGTCTGTAGCAAACAGTTAATGTTACTAATTTAATTAAATATTGTAAAAATCTGTTTATTACCGCCCCTTTACCCTGTCTTATATTAGTTTGTCTTAAGTCGACTTTTTATTGGATTATTTTGGTCTGTAATTTTTTACAATAATTTAAACTGGCAATAATGAGAATGGCTTATTTTACAAAGTGCCTACTCATTTTTAAGTTGTGAATAGATACTTTATATTGTTAAAAAAGGGGTTTTCTTTAATCTACAGTAACTACAATTTAACTTTAAAGATATACTATGCCCAAATTTTATATTGGAAAATATTGATAATTGCTACACAGACTCTTTATAAATATAAAATAAACATTTTTTGACTTCACACAAAGTTGATATGTTATGTTATAAACTCTACACACTGTAGGTGATCACAATATGTATATATAGTGTCATTGAAAACTGGCAGTTTTTATTAAGAAAGGACCAACTTTAATTGACCTGTAATATGGAACACAGCTTCCCATACATAGTTTATTCGTCCTTTTGTCCAGATTAGACATATTTGATAAGAATTTCATATTTTTTCCACGTAAGACATATTTGATAAAAGTTTTATAGATTTCATTAAATTTCTGTGATTCATTTACGATATTTTACTCAATTATGAGCATAGTCTATTTTTAAGTAAATAATACTGTTAAAGTAGAAAACAAGATGTATGTTTAAATTTCACTTCAATATTTACACATTACTTGAAATGAAAGTAAAGAGTTTGTATTTACAAACAGGCAAATCTAATGTTATGCAATTATCTAACAAGATTTTTATTGAATTTCTCAAAAGCGTTTGACTAGAAAATTTGAACTTTATTAGATTATATAAGTAAATCTATCTTCGTTTAAACAGCAAATGTCATGGGAGGCGAATAAGGGACATATTATAATCTTGCTCGACAACATACAATGGTTAACTTAATAACGAATGTAAGAACAAATATAACATTGAAAGTGCAAGGTTTTTTGTTCGTAAGAAATGTAGTTTGAGACTTTACAACACCTACTTGTTTGTTTAGTGAGTAATTTCAAACATTTATGAAATATTTAAAATTCTCTTGACAAAATACATACCATGAGCAAACTATATATACTAAGAAACGAATTGAATTTTGAATATCTTGTACAAAAGAAATGTCACAATAATCATAATACATGTAATGTACAAAAATAAAAAAAATAAAAATGATAAAAACACATTTTTAAGCAATTGTCAAAAGTACATTTAAAAGGTGGTATCTTATATAATCTGATCTCAGCAAAATTCATTCATAAGGTTTACATTCTTACATTCTATTTTATAAATTTTATAAAAAAAAAATTGCAAATACTTCATTTCTGTATAAACATTCTGTATATTTATTTATGTTTATTTTATCTGCCATTGTCAGAATGATTAGTGCAATAGTATAACGTAACAGACGATTATGCTGTTATATTTCATAAAAAATAAAGAACCAATCAAGATTTATGTTGTTGTATTTTAGTGTGTTTTTTTTTCATTTTGGGTTATATTTTACAATTAAAATAATAAGTGAGAGTGAGAGAATATTCTAAAATTTTGCATACAAGTTATTTGTCTAGAGTTACATCAAATGGAACAATAATCTCGGAAACATATTTCCGGTCCCTTTATGCAAAAATACATCAGTGGAACCCCTTTAAATTAAAAAAAACATAGCCTCTGATATCATCAAAACATTTACATGGTGCAAATACTTCATTTCTGTATAAACATTCTGTATATTTTTTTTATTTTTATTGTATCTGCCATTGTCAGAATGATTAGTGCAATAGTATAACGTAACAGACGATTATGCAGTTATATTCACAAAAAATAATTCTATGATATACATGACTGTATTACCGTTAATAATCTAATGAAACATGTATCATAGTGTTTACTTTTAACTTCTTGTACTATTGATTCAAATTCACATAACATTACATGCATTTTAGATAAAGTATTTCGGGGTAAGATGAAATCAATATGGTTGACTTTTAAATGTTTTGCAGCAATTAGCAATTTCACATTATTTCAAAATGTTTCTATGAAGTCAACCTAATTACATAAAATTACTATAAAAATCAGTTAGACGTCATTATGGCTGAGAATAACTTAGTCGATGATCAAAGATACAATTGCCATTATTTCTGCAAGACGACTGTCTTCTTATTTATAATGCATTTGTTTGTTGTTGTTGTGTTTTTTTTTTAATTTAAATTAATTAAAACTAGAAGTTTTAGCGATCTTCCGAAATTATTGAAAACAATGCACACATGTTTGTGTTACGCGTTTCTGTTTAATTCAGAAGATATTAAGATAACCTGTGTAATAACCTGTTATTTTTCTTTACTTATATATAACTTAATGGAAAAATAGTAAACTTAGTAAATCACATAAAAATATTTTTCAAATTGTTACTATAGGAGCAACGATGCTTTGTAACATGCAGTTATTCTACGACTTGTTATTTAAATATGTTAAAAAAAGAGGTTTAAATCCATCATTAAGGCTACTACATAACGTCTCATTAAGCAGTCCATGGTTTTGCTGAAGGTTTTTTTCCCAGCATTATTGTTACTTGATGGATTATATAAACACACACACACACATATTTGTTTATTTCTTTGTTATAAAAACAAAGGATGCTTGTTATAAAGGACAATGAACAATTGATTGTGCATCACTTGTTGTGCCGACATAACGTTTAAACAATGTGTGAGTGACCTTTACGTCCTTAAACGACATATTACATTTTCGCTCTTGCCGATAAACTTGTTTATCTACCTATTGGACTCTCTTTACAACACACACCCTTTGGTTGCTTTACGAGGTATATGATTAAAACATGAGCATACTTGTCGTTTTAAGATTGATAATTCATACATCTTGATCGGTATTGTAATATCAAGACGAAATACGTCCTAAGATTGCTCTATCATTTGCAATTTGAGTGTCATTTAAAACATTTATTGGTTTAGTGTATTAAACAAATATACACATTCTAGGTCATGAGTTTATACAAGTTATAGAGGATAATTGATTGTTAAAGTGTAAAGTCTTTTGATAGACTGATTCTTACATTAATTCATTTGTATGTGATTTTATTTTTGTTGTTTCAAGAATTTACCAACACTTTCTATCACAAAAATTCAAAAGTTGTTTTGCCCTGATGATCATAAATAGTTCAATACAGTTTTCAATTGATCGGTTTCGTTATGAAGAAGAATGTTAGATTAACTAATACCCAGTAACTCAGCAACTGAACTCTTACCACATCTTATATATCAAACAGTCGTCAGATCTTGATCGTGCAAACGTGATTTAATTAATTTTACTAAAAGTGCAGATGAGATATCACAATTATATAAACCAAATAGAAAACATTTTCGACAATACATGTCTTATAAAAAAATGTTAGAATTCAAACCTATTTAATATGGAAAAAAACTTAATCAGGTATACAAAACAAATATGAAAATGTTATAAAAGAAGGAAAATATCTCATTACAATAATATACCTAATACATCGTCTTATTTAATTTTTTTTTATATGACAATAATGGTCAACATATGATGTATGAAAGCACCGATATTTCCCTGTTCATATTCACAAGGTACATTATCATAATTAAAACATACGCCGTAAGCTAAATGCATGCATACTGTCTATATATGTAGAAAGTTGTCAATGTTTCTATATTGAATTTCTTTGTTAACTAGTAATCATCAATTTATCATATTTCCCATAAGAGTATTAAACATCAAACATTATAGTTGTGTCGACGGTGTTTCTATGTAAGACCACACATAGTGATAGTTGTATTTCATGACTTAATATGTTTGATTCGAGAATGTGAGGAAATTTGGAAAGCATTTAAAACATATATAATAATAAAAAACTACAAAGATTGTGACGACCATTGTTATGGTACTGATATGCTCTCATGTTTCAAATGTTAGGCGTTCCTTTGCGATATTTCTACCCAATTAAAGATGGAAAACATCAAAAGGATGTAGAACAGCATCTAGTAATAGTACGCATGAAATCACAAAGGGTGAATACAATAAGTCAATCTGATATTCAATTTCCCGTTAAGGTGTTTGTTGATATAATATAAATGCTTGATTACACTCAGTACATAAATGAAGAAATATCCAATGACAGATGTTGGTATATAACACTTGGATAACCTCTTCGCTCAGTACAAAACCGAATAGTATAAATGGACGTCATTTACTATAAAGAGATTGTTTTCTAATAAATTCATAAAGATGCCGTATTTAAATTATACTTATTTTCGATACAAAAATGTTAATAATGATAACAAGTAATTGCATTATGGATCCGTTTGTACGGTCTAATCCAACAAGAAATAGACATTTGTAAATGTTAATTTGTAGTTTTATTTAAGTGTTATAATTGATACATGTACGCTAAGAACATATCTCAACAATATAAAGTTGATTAAATAGATATAAAAATATAGTATGATTACCTTGCTTATTAAGCATGCTATATGAACAGTTGATTTTTTCGTCATATCTGCCTCCTAATTTAAGTTGCACAAACGTGTTAAAGTGAATTAGTGGTGAGTGAACATTAGTTTCTTCCGACTAATGTCGCTTTTTTAATTTATGTTATTTATAAAATATTGATATTAACTTTTGACAATTATTGTATTTTAAACACATTTTATATATAATTTCTTTGAGATTACTTTTCGAAATGGTATTTATGTTATGTTGTTCATGTTCTTCAAAGAGTTTTAAAAGTAATAAGGTTAATAACGAATACAGTTTCTTTATTTGTTGGTTATTTTACATGATCGAATCATTGTACTTAAAATGGTATTACATTGAGAATCCTTTCAATATAAGACTAAATAACAATCCTTTTCAAAACTTTCGACACAAACGCAAAAAATATATATTGAAAATAATAATAAAAATGAATAGTTAGCTTCTTCTCTACGGCCATTTCATTTACATAAGTTTTTAGTTAAAGTAAATTAATAACATTTAACAAACATTTTGCTATTCTAATTAAAATCCAAATTCGGCGGTTTATTATATTATAAACGAAGTCATAGCAGGGCAAATAGATGGCCCTTCTAAAGAGAGTCCTATAAAAAAAGTAATCCCAAATTGACCTTGTTGCAAAAAAGAACGGATCATAGCGTTCAATTTAGCACTTGTCTTTTCCAAAGGGTTCAAGTTCAAATGATTATATAGATGACACATTGTGTTCAGTTAAGTACACATCTTTTGATTGATTCCCTCAGATTACTAGGATGTAATACATTACTGACAAAAATGACCTAGAAAATGCATTCATGATTTTACCTATTCACCCGGATGATTTCGACCCTGCTCGGTTTTACTCTTTATAGTTTTTATTTTACCGATAAATGTTTTCTTTGTCGTGTGCTCTGATTGAGGTCTGCAAGTTTTTTTTGGTTTTTTTTTTGGGGGGGGGGGGTTGGAATGGTCTGTAATGACTAAGGGACCAAAGGACATATTCTTCTTTGAATGGTTATAGATTTGTGTAATGTCTGCAGCAAACAATAAATATATATTTTTACATAAGATACGTCTCAATACCAGTCATTACCGTCTATTCACCACATTTCAAATAAAACAGCAATTACTTTGTCTGGTCCTGTTAATGTAGAGTTTGTGGGTACTCTTGAAACTCTGGTCGAATAATAATATTATTGTTATTCGACCATAGTTTTATTACATGTGTCAAATCAGTTTCTTTTTTTATTTGTTATATATAACAAATATATAATTTTAGCATAGTGTATAATTCTTTATGCCATTCTATATATAAAGAGAATTACTCAAGCAATTGAAGTTTTTTTTTAATCGAATACAAATTTTAATAGAAATTTTATAAATGAAACGTTTCGTTGATACTAAACAACGCCGACGGAGTTTTCCGAAAGACTTTTAAAACCCCAAAATAATGTCGTCAAGTAAATTTTAAACTCTGTTATCTGGAAATACTTTTGAAAACAATACCAAATAAAAACCATTTAATCGTTGGCGGTTATATAAATATTTGATTAATATGCAGCAATGTATGAAAATTATAAGCTTTGTATCAATTGAACACATCAATCACTCATTTTACAAAAAAAAACTGAGAGTACCAGATAAATACCTTTTCATTCTTTTACTTTCTATTCTAAAAATTCTGAATGTACTTTCATTTAACTTGTTCTAGATACGACTCATCTTGTAAGGTCTTATTTTTCACAGCATAATTATGTATTATTGAATGATAATCGATACAAATGGATGGCTTTGTCCAACAAAGCATTGAAAACCAATTTTTTTTTCCAATTAATTTTCAGTCAGTGTTCGTGTACCACAGATTTACATTGTTCATGAATATTGAAAGACACGAATGAATGTAATATCAAGACGTATCAGACAGTTCTGTGGAAGAAGTACCGGATGTTGTTTGAGCTTGAGGCAGACTTTCTTTAGAAATATACTGATACATTCCATGACAAACAGACAGAAGATAGAAATTAACTTTGTTTTCTCTTTCTGGAATAAGGTAGATCGAAGATACTTTTATAAGCATTTCTTATCAAATGTTTGAAACAATGCTAGGCTGTATTTTCAAGGAAAATGAACCAAATTTAAAAAAAGACACCCATTGACATTTATAAAAAGTATAAAAAGAAAATAACGATAAAAGAAAAAAGTAACATCTATTCAAGTCAAATGTGATGACATATCACATTTTTTAGGGTTTTTTTTGAACTGAATTCAAACTTCGGCCCGCTTCAATCCTTGATTTTTTTGACAAATGTTGAAATACGGAAGGTGCACGTTCATTTATCTGATTAGAAAACAGTATCCTTATTATGTTTGCAGTACTAAAACTTCTGCAAAGAGACCCTCTGGATAGCAACTACTTCTTTACAACTACAGTACAATTTTTTTACAAAGAGGACATAGATATCAAATGGATATTAAATCACTCTAGAACTTTGAATGTCAGCGGCAACAAATAATTTGTATTGGTGATAAATAAGGACTTCATTTGTCCTGATCATGTCTTTTTCGTACATATACCAATAACGTTGTGTGTATGTTGTTTTTTATCTTTTTAAAGGTTATAAAGAAAATACCCGATCACATATGATAAGTTAAATTTATTTATTGGTAGCTCTAAGGATCATTTAATAAAAAGCAGGACACCTTTCAACTGTTTTTGGCTAATAAATAAATATAAGTAAACTAAGTCGCAGTATTACAATTATATCAAAGCAAAACGAAACACAACAAATGTAAAAATTCTAAGTTTTTACTAGTCTATTACGTTTGTAATTAGATTCATTGAACATATATTGTGCGATTACTTCTTTATTTGATTATTCTTTAACATTATACTTTATGGATCTTTTTTCTTTGGGAACTTACACATGAATTATACATATTGGTAACTAAGCATGCCTGTGTTGTATAAATGGCATTGTACATATATTTATACTGTGTTCTTTACTGTATCGTATTCTATATATATCAATGCAGTTTGTGTTTTATCGGTAAGTATTCGGCGTGGGCCGCCCAATATTGACATTTATCACTGTTAGACAAATACCATGTTTTATGACCGAACTTTATGATCAGTTGCAGCACTCTTCTACGCCTCTGTTGGTCTTCTTTTCAGTCTTGACTTTCCCCATGTGTAAAAGATGTGTAGTAGAAAACAAAACAATAATTATCAGTTGATCAATAGTGTTGGTCTTTGAAAAATGTATAACATAGAAAATTTAGCTTTCTTAACAAAATAAATTCTCGCAGAATTACCCCGAAATATGATGTATTTAATACATGCATTGTGCTGTGTACATCGAAATTAAGAATTTAAATTGCTAATACAATAGTCAACAGAGTTTTTAGAAAGCAGCTTATCCAATTTTGTTAACACATTCCAAGTAATTTTGTCTGTTTGATAACATATTGAAAGTCACAAATGAATAAAAGTTTTTAAAAGCCAAATAAATATGTTTAACATAAACAGTTTTAGAGTAATTAAAGTAAATCTATAATAACATTTCGTTTCATGCCTTAATATGAAGGACTGTAACATCCCTGCTGTTTAGATTTATTTAGAAAGGAATACAATCTGCATAACTAGAAGCAAATATGAAAGACAAACATATTATATCTCATTGCAATCTTTGTTTGAAAAATACAAAAAAAGTAATAAACATGCATCATGTGGGACATACTCCACTTACACATTAGTTTCTAAATAATGCCTTTGCGGAAGTCAATTTTATCATAAGGTATCTAAGATATCACTTCAGATATTTAACTATTAATTCAGGGTCTGAAGCAAATACAATCAGATATTAAAGCAATAATTTTAGCTGGGGACACGTTTGGTACAAACATTCATAATATTCATGCAAAAATATATTTAATTTAGTGTAAACTGAACAAAATAAATACATTTGTAAAGTGAACTATGATTACATTTATAACACACGATGCTTACTATACCCCTCTGCCTGATACACTTATCTGTGAAACTTTATGAGGAAGTAAACTGTCTGCGGCAAACAATTATGTGTATCATTTCATTAAGTGATTCAAAAATCTGCTCATTATTGTCCATTCACAACATCTTAAGTAAATCTGCATCGCAGACTGGACTTTTCGATAAAGTATTTAGTATGTACCTTTTAACATTAATTTCAACAATGTCATTAACAATCAGGATTACCTGTTACTGAATCATGTTTCTTTCTTTTTTTTCTCGTAAGCTATATCAAGTTACTCATTATTGTTGAAACGTATTATATTTATTTTTACTGTATTACATTATTAACTTAATATTTATTATTAAGTTTAGCCCACTATGTTAGTAAGTTGCATGACTAATTTTTACTTAATTTTGACACATAAATTGCGATGAAAATGTTCAGTTAGATACAGACTTTGCATTTACAAACAGACTGAAGACAATGTTATGTTATTATCTAAAAAGGTTTTTACATTATAAGGCCATGAGGAGATTTTTATTGAATTAATATAAATCTTTCGACTGGAAAATTAGAGCATTATTAGATTATGTAACCAAATCCATCTTTGTTAGAACAACAATTGTTACAGAATACGAACGGGGAACATATTATATAATCTTGCTTGACAACACGTACTGACAAATTTGATAATGAATGTAAGAACAAATATAACATTGAAGTTGTCTTATCATTATACGCTTTGCTTCGTACAAAACTTTACTTTTTAAAAGGAAATTTCTTTAAAACTGAAAAGAAGCTTTGCTACTGTAACAATGAAATGATTTGTTTATGTTTTTATTTTCTACATGTCAAACACAAAAACTGTTCTTTTAATTTAATCATATCTTATTCCAGGACATACACAACATATGACATAAATAAATTCAATTAAATACACTGTTGAAAAGGATTATAACGAAAAAATAAATTTGATATTAATTTATTAACTGATTTATATATATTATTTGTCAATGCGTGTGCTAAACAAACTGAAAGTTTATCTATCTAGATAGCATTAATCTGTTACATTTGACAAAGGCATAATGCATAAATTTATTATTTATGTTCTTACGAATATAATACACGACATTAGGGGTTCTATTTTGCATCTAAACATATAATGTCATAAAATACAATTCGGCAAATGAGAACATAATATTGTGATATTTCTTATGTTTTTACATTTGTAACTAGGACAAATAGATCAAAACCAACACAAATTTAGATATCATGTTTTGCTTTATTAGCTTCGTCAGTTGATACATGAAGGGAACAAATAAATAAATTAAAAAAATAAAATCAATAAATTATGTTTTTAATTATAAAATTATGTTCTTTTTTAAATGTGTTTAATAACATTTTCGAATAAAACAAGTCTCTGTTGGCTTGAATAATTTTTTTTTTTTTGGTGAAAGGTAAACAAATTATCAACATTCGACTTTAGTCAATACGATAATCATTTGTCTATCTTTTCGTCGCAAATTTCCACAAAACACTTTAAGATGCTACTTCAACTTGAGTAGATGTACGTATAAGTAAGCATAAATTACACTTCCAAACAAACTCGTTTGTCAGATCTTGAATAATTTCATTCAGAACATTATTTAATTTTACTACTCCTAACATATAGCCGGAAAATGATAAGAAATTACACAAAAGACAACGAAAATTAAAAATGCAAACATAAACATAAATTGAAACTTAAAGAGAAGCTTTGGTTTATTAATAATAATATTGACATTCAAATAGAATAGCCGTAAAGAAAGCCCAACAAGTCAAAATTGAAAATGTTGCAGACACGGTTAGATTGAGGCTGTTTATGGACGGTAGTGCTAGTTGCAATCTACCGTCCACACTCCTTAACACCAGCTTAAGGAAAATGCAACATTTTAACATTAAAATGGTGAAATTAGAAGTAAGATACATCCGCAGATGTGTTTATACAGCGATTATCATGGCACCTTCAATGCCTTCAATGGACCATTTCCGTACCAGTCTTTGTAAAGCGGCATATAATCCCCCAATCTTTCTTTAATTTAAAAATAAATCTGAGAAAACATCACTTCCATTGCGTTTATTGTTTTCTTGAAAAACTAATTGATAGGTAATTGAAACATGCTTGCATAAGTCTACATGCTACTTAACATAACTAACTTAACATAGCTCACATAACTGGTAGTATAATGTCATATTGCATGTGTTTGGTATCGAAAACCGAAAAAAGCAACGCTGTTTGGGTTGTTTTATAAATTATAAAATACCCGCCGCTCAATGTAGTCATTTATTTACCTTTTGACAAAACCCAAGCTTCACGAGAGTACTTTAAGATGATTTTCTGCACCATTGCATGCGTCTTCCTGTGTTCTTTTGTCTTTGATTCCTACAACTGCAACACATATCTGACAATGGGCAATACATCAATACATCAATTGTCGTTTCATCAATACTGGTAGTATTTTCAGAATGTATTGTGTACGTAACTGCAAGCAATTATTCAATAATTCTAAATAGTATATAGATTTTATCTTCGTAGCATATAAATATTACTCAGACTGCATCAAAATCATTAAATTATTATTATCTAATACATGTGGCTTATTTAAATAGTACATTAAAAATCAAGTAAAAACTACATGTATATTACAGACTGTGTTTTTTATTTAATTGATATGAACAAGGCACCTTTTGTTAGAAATGTTCCAGAAAATTTCAATGCAATCTGTCAGCGAGCAGCAAAGTTCAGATCGAATTAATATCAAAACAGTCGATCAATTCCAGACGAGCAATGGATTAAAATATATTTCCCTTTTCATGTTCAGCGTAGTAGCAGCCATTTGTGACAGGATACAAAGGTTGAAACGTTACAAACAGAATAAATAAAACAAGTGCAATGAATAATCGGTTAACATTATGCGATGATGAATACAGTTTGTACATCTATGTAGATATTTAATGCGGTGTTCGGTAGGTATAATTTATAAATCAATGAGTTAAATGTTGATGACACCACCAAATGATGTTTTGAACAATTACAGGGAATGTACTAATTTAAAATCAGCCTTTTGTTCTCTATCACAGTTGAATATGCGAATCACTTATCTTTTTTTTTTTTGGTGTGTGCTCGATGTTTGATAAGTTGCATATTTTTGTGAAAAAGTAGAAATTAATGCATAAATTCACAAAGAAATGCCATGCATGAAATTCTGAATAAAGATGGCGACAGTACGTATGGCAATACGTAACTTTAATTACGTTAATCTAACAATCTGTAGCAGGAGAGAGCTACCCCAAAGCGACAGGTTGCAAAGCTATCACAACCTAGCTTTATATGTTTCTCTCCTCTGTATGCAACTCATATATTTTATAGTCTCACGTAATATTCCCTGTATTCTGGACTTTTATAAGAAATAAACAAAACACCAAAATGTATGTATAAAGTTTTTAGTCTTTAAACTAAGTAAATATCAGACTTTAACGTAAAAGTAGTCATCAGAGTTAAATCAAAGACCCTTAATATGTATTGATTTTAGTAAGAAATTTTTTTTAAAAAGCAAACAAATTTAAATGAGAGATGGGGCGGTAGCGTGGCTTTAAGGGCTTTGCTACCAAATAAACAAATACAATCTTACCTTATATGTGAAATCGTTTACAATTTCAGAAGAACAAATATCATAAAATAATATTTCAAACACTGGTTCCAAAAATTTAAATTAAGAAACATTGTCAAAACCAAAATAATTAAATTTAATAACCTAATATCTCGTCAATAATGACAAATTCAGTAGTTTACACAGCGTTCAATAAAAAGCACATAAAAAGAAGTGCACGTATGTGTGAGGTGTGCACGTAAATATATCGAGACGGAAACATTTTAACAGAATAAAGTGTAAGCAATACAAAATGAAAATAAAATTACAACTGATCTACACACATAACGTTACAACATACCAAGCGTGCACTTGATAAGTAAAACATTTATATGTATACAAATAAAAAAAACGTAGTTGTTCCATTTTCTTACATGCTATATCAATCTCTAACAAAAAAGTTCAGTTCCGCCATGTCAAAAAACCTCGGTGAAGTCCATTTAATAAAAAACAACAGGAAGGAAAATCAAATGCTTCTGACGTAAGAGAAGTGTTGTTTTTTCTGACAAGTCTTAAGAGAGAACAATGATAACGATCTGATGAGACCTTTACATAAAATATGCATATGAAGTTTATTTTAAATAATTTGAGTCAATACCATATATTATTTCGGAACATATAATGACTTTTTGAATTAAATGTATGATAAATTTACAGATGTACATAATTAGGTATTACACTAAAAGAAAACAAGATAACCATTCGACATACTGATGAATTAAGTTCCTGTGGAAAAATAACATAATCATTAGTATAAAAGGCTTTATATTTATTAACTAATATTCAAGTAAACGATATTGTTTCATCAAGGAGATCTACACAAATGAATAAACTTATCAATTATTTATGATAGTATATAATAAGATATTCAAGGCGTGATTATTTGATTGATAAACACTCATTTGTATAGTGAATTATGATTAAGATATATAATAAATTTTCATTTTCTATGGCGATACCTAAACAATGATTGGATTGGTATGAGTTATATTTAAATGATATAATATATGTAATAAAATCAATGTGTTTCATGTTACTTCTTAAACAGTTTAATTGCAACATTGTTTCTTTTTGATTGATCATTATTTAAATTCAAACTATTTATATTCTGAAAATATGAAAAATGTATAGTATGTACATAATATGATTAATAAAATGTAAAGTAATGTATTTGCTCGTTCTCAAATCATTTTAAAGGTTGCGAGTAGAAGTGAATGGTCGACTTGATATATCGGAATATCAGACGTTTGTAAAGTTATTCATAGAATTCAAAATGATTGTTTTAAACACGAAAGAAAAAACGCCATTTTCTAATGTAACTATGGTCAACAAGACTGTAACAAGGTGCGAAAACCATGTATGACTACAAATCGATGTGAAATTCCAGGGCATCTATTCAGAGGAAGAATAAACAAAGGTAAGTGAGAACCTGATTGTCGCAAGTGCACACTGAATATACAGTAACAGTTAATCGGGTATCAGTGGCACATCGTCCCTACATATGAATACATGACAACGTGAATAACTATTTTTAATTGAATTTGATATAATAAATGTCTTTTTTGACTTTTAACTGGATTACATTGAAATATAAGATTAATCGCTTTAAGTCAAATCCACAGAACAACCAGGGTTTTTTTCTCTGAATAAAATGGAAAAAAAAACATCAATTCTAATATATTTTGTGTGAAATGTCCTCTTTTTAAACGAATAATATATGTGTCATAAAATCAGAATATATTGGAATACTTTGTAGCAACATTTATAATAGCTGCTTACATGTTATAGCAACAGCACCGCAATACAACTGACAATAAATTTTAGAGAAAAGAACGCCATGTACTAAACCACACGATTACAGCGACACAAACATCCCAGATACTACTGCATTCTTGATTATGATATTGCTGTTACTTCTGTTCGAATTTGTCTTTAAAAATTGAATTAAAACATGTAAAAATGAAACAAAACTAATTTTGAATTGAAATCTGTCCGCAAGAAGATGACGCCTTGTTGAATTAATATCAAAATAATCGATCAATGTCAGACAACAGAATTATCTTCTTGTTCCTTGTATAAATCCAACGTTAAAGGACGTGCAATGTAAATGTTTGTAAGGCTCATGCATGTGATAAGCGATTCTATAATGAATAGGTAAAATAAATATGTGCAATATCAGAAGAAATATCGAAGCTTTGAGTTTATGATACATTGGCCGATCAATATTGTACTTATTGTCTGCAGCAAGTGATTCAATAAATTACTTGAAATAGGGAAATATAAATGATAAGCATGTCACATCGAAACTGCAAAGGCCATATAGTCACAGTCACAGATTTTCATCTATTCTTAAATGGAATATATCGGACCAACTGTGATACTCATTTAATATGCAAGATCTTAAGCTCTTACCTGAGTAGCACATGCTCTACATAAGGTAGGTAAATACATTCTTTAATGATGAAAGTGCTTAAAAGATTATCGTATTCATGTGGCTTATACAGTATTGTTTATGTCAATCAAACTGTTTTATATAGTGGGTGTAAACAACAAAATTTCAAGAACATTGACATGTTCAGTGCGGTATCTGTCGCATTTGTCACATTTGCATGCAGAATATTAAAGTTAATTCTAAATCACAAAAAGTGAAGGTATTCTATGGAAAAGGAAATGCAATTATTGTTACAATATAATTACTTTCTTGCCAATCATTGAATAACTGTCATGACATGTATTTCCGTTATCAGAGGAAAATCAATGCTGGGGTTAAATATTACCATAAAAGTGTAAAAACAAATTGCAACACATATAAATAAATAAATGCCCCCATTCCATATGCGATACATGGTTATATTGAATACGTGTCATTTATGGTAAATTCAAT
This sequence comes from Ruditapes philippinarum, assembly GCF_026571515.1. Lineage (NCBI taxonomy): Eukaryota > Metazoa > Mollusca > Bivalvia > Venerida > Veneridae > Ruditapes > Ruditapes philippinarum. The sequence goes on from NW_026860231.1 coordinate 256,053, forward strand.
GCATTTTTTCCATGAATTGTATTTGCTATTACTGTTTTGGAATATGATCAATTCAATTATGTCATGCAATTGTACGTACCTGGATTTTCTAAATCAAAAGGAACATATTGCTGTTTTTATTACGGTCAAGTGTTACATCAATATACTGAAATTTGTCTGCATCAAAACGTATAAAATGCATTTTTTCCATTTTAAAATCAATGTTCAGACGCCTTTTCCACAAAAAGAAAATTTTAAAGGAATATTTAATAAAACAACTAGGTTACGTTTAAAAGAAATTAAAAGTCCTGTGGGTTTAGTTAACCATTTTTCCTAACATATTTTGTAAAATATCTTTTCTATCTTTTCATAAAGTGACGGTAAAACGTCTCACGTCTTTAAAATGGACGCTATCGGTCACCATAATTTTCAGACATTTGATAGTGATGCCTTGATAACTTCATATAATATTTACATTTTACCGTCAAATCCTATTCATTCGTTATTATCGGTCCTTAAACGAGGAAGTGTTGAAGTTTCTCTTTAAATTTTAATAAAGCATCTGTTCTGATAACAATAAAGTGAAGAAGGTTTGCTTCGATAAAGCAACGAGCTAAAAAAACATATCACAATAAAATCAAGTTATGATACATCTCATAATGGAAATAAGTGTTGACATTATATGATATATCTATTCATATTATAATTTCATATAATTTCATATAATTTCATTTTGTTTACTTACTCTACCCTCAGTCATATTTCATTAAACACCATTTGTAACCAATGTAGAATTTAACTATTACCTTGATTAATCTTATTAGTTGCAACGCCAGCTTGTACTATCGTGCTATTTTAAACTCTTGATCATCTTATTTTATTTCGACGGTCATAGCTTTAATTGATTAATACTATTAATTAATAAATGCAGATAATAAATACTATTGGGGTTAAATTATTATTGTATTGAGTCCACATAATATAATGATAATTTAGAAAATTAAATATTTCGTACATGATTCTATTAATAAGTTAAAATTTAATTGAATAGTTTCTTTCGATTTTTGGACAGTTATCACGCACTTTTTCTAACGATCAACTATGCACGAATTAAATACAAAAAATCATCAAGAGCAATCCCGAGTTTTAAGCTGTATAGCATTAATTAATTTGCCCTTTGGATATATCTATTGTTGAGACAAAGGAGTAAGGATCATGTGCTTGCTCTCTGTTAAAGAGTACGCTGAGAATTCCAATTTCCTTTGATAACGTGATAGACTGATGTTGTACTTTATAGTTTCTCATTACATATTTATGATAATACTGGTTCTGTTTTTGCGGTGGCTTTTTTATTCATGATTATATTTTGCCAAACCGAGAAATCATGGGCCTATAAAAACATGGAAAAATAAAAACGTCCTTTATGAGGTAGTTAATGACTAAAACATATGTACGATTGTCATATTACAGCTTCTGTACCAAGTCATTACAAGGTGCATTCATACCTTATCAATTTGGCTTTTTCAAAAATCAAACATTAAATGAACAAACACCCTGTTTACAAAAATTAAGTTATAACTTCTTGATATTGAATAGCTAGGGTAATTTTTCGCAATTTGTCAGCAGTGTTTTCCCCTTTATGATGCACCATTTGTTTCAGCAAAATTGATTTTTTATTGTTTACATTGTTTTACAAGCTTTTGGGATACATAAAATATATGGAAATGGATGGGGCAATACTGCGTTTAGTTTATATAAACAAAAGGCAATAAAAATGTTGATGTGAATGTTATTACGAAGTTATACTGACTCTCATCTCATCTCATCTTATCTCAAACTGCCTGCCTGCCGGCCGGCCTTTCTACCTACCTATCCTTCCGTCCATCCATCCAGCCACAAGCTCCTTTTTTCAAATCGTTTGCCTCTTTTGGTGATATATTAAAGTGACATGCCCAGTACAGGTAAGAGTTAAAATTATTGGACATTTATTTTATTCCATAACTATTTTAATTTTGTATTTTACTTCTAGAATATGATCAAATAACCATTATTATGTAGGAAGAAAAATGTTTCCATAGCTGTCATGCATAAACAGAATTGTAATCTGGCGAATACCTCGTGAGCATTTAGGTTAGTAGCTTATCAGAAGGTCCTAAAACTAATGCACGCTTTATATAATGAATTGTATTGCCGATGAGACTGAAGCTATATTTAGATGAAAGCTGCTAAATCCTTAATAAAATGCAACAAAGGAACACCAAGTTATTTAAATTGATTTAGATTAAAAATCATGTACAATAAAAGGTTCGTTAAAATTCTTATTATTTCTTCATTAAGCGTAATCAAATACAAATTCTATTTCTTTAAAATTTCCAAATTGAATTTTCTCAACTGTCTTTTAATTCGTGAATAATTCCATTTTTTGCCACAAGCAATCAAACTAAGAATGACTAAGTATTCACCTGCTTTAATCATGCAGAAAGAATTTGCTGGATAATGCTGATGTTTAATTATTAATGAAGCGTAATACAGCTGATGGAATTCTTTGGGTCTTGAAGTAATGTTGAAGAACAAATCCACTTTTGTATAGATTTCTAACAATGAGACAGTGCTTTGAATAACACATACATTTCATTTTTGAACTAAATTTTAAAGAAACAACAATGCCACAATACAAGTTAAAATTTGTATGTTTTTTTTTCTTAACTTTCAGTAGGGTTTTACGTCGCATCAACACATTATAGATTATATGGCTTAAGCTGATTTAATTTAAATTTTAATCAAAAATTGGGTTTTTTTTCTTTCTTTTTTCGTTTATTTTATTTTCATTTATTTAATTGTTGGTGTTGTTTTTGTTGTTTTGTTTTAAGGTGTAAAGCTACATTAACAAAAGAGTATACAGAATAAAGAACTGGATTGGTGTCTTTCTGAAAAAAAAACATAAAACGATAAATGTTTTGTCAAAATTGTAAGAAAGACAATTCCTTTTACGACTGTAAGAGGCTAGGTTTTTTATATATACTTCATCGAAAATGAAATTATCACTTTGTCTTCAAACGCATATTGTTTCGGAATGTTAACTTCTGATTTTAAAGTTTGATATGGTAAATTCATTACTGAAATTGCCCATACGTGTTCAAAACAACATAACTAAGGTTTTAAGTTATTGACTTCGGACAAGTTGCTGCACCATTTCGAGACGTAAATAACGAAAGTGTAACATTCTAGACTGATATTATGCTAGCTTATTGCACTAATTACTGAAATAACTCAATTTCATTTGTCGCATTTAATGTAGCGGAAACGTAATCTAAGAACATACCACCTGAAACTCTGATCTATTTCCTGTCACAAGTATACGACATCCTTGACGAAAGAATATATTTATTGCATGCTATTTTACGTAGCTTGTTTCTGTGTATACCTCTAGAGAGTTTAAGTCTTACCTTACTAGCATAATTGCTGCGTCAGAAACTTATATAATTATGCGGATAGTTTGAAAAATTTTGTTTCAGGAACAAAGGCTCTTGTCTCTGACGCATTTTGAACCTACGCAGCTGGAAATCAAATCATTAGATTGTTAGAATAACGCTTCAGACTTACACACCAGACTTTTGTCGTATAAACGTCGCTTAAAATATCAAGATGTTAATCTTAACAATCACATAAATGGTCTAAAAGCAACGATAACTAAATTGTGTATTGAAGGTAGAAATTTCATTGTGAATATGTAATAAATCCACATCACATCCAATGTTTTTGTATATAGCATTTTACACTCATAAAATGGTATTCTAAAAAAATATTATTCTGTTTATAATATTATTTTTATTATTATTCTATTTTGGTGTATCTAAATCGAAAAGTCGAGTATATAAATTATTGTTTAAATTTGAACAAAAAATGATTCAGTTTAATTTGTACGACCTATATTATGTATATGAGATTTGCCACATTTCTGACTTTATAGCATGTAATATTGTCCTAAATAACAAACACTATTAATGTTTGAACTATTAACTAAATATTTTTAAATAATAGAAATAATATATTTAACATAATACTGCAAATTGGTCTGCAGCTTTCGTTAGCCCCATTATGTCTATAAATAATTAACGTCCTTTTAAGCTTTCGTTATTGTGATTTAAATATTGGACAATCTTTCTCTTATTTTCTTATATCCAAAAAAAAAAGAAAATAGTCCCATATTTGAAAAATCTAATATGAAAAACAAGATCAACAAGGAAGGGTTACATTTTTATAATGCATACCCAACAAGATTCAGCAAATCAGGACTACCGGCAAAGTCGCTGTCACAGTCAAAGAGAGTTTTACAACCATTACAATAGCAATCAAAGCCCTAATTTATAAATACCAGTTGTCAATATAGATAATGCTGATGTGTGCTTACTTAAAGCATTCAAATGAATTAGAAAATGCTTCAGTGTAAATGTACTTCAGTGTAATATCATTTGATATTTATATTCAAATGTAGTACAGAACATTATTGAGAATGAGAAAGATTAATATTTAATTGTATCATGAATACCATGCAGCAACATATGAATGAGTACCGTTCAAGCAGGTGCACCGTCTCATTATCCCTAATGGACAGAACCAATAAAATCGAGTCTGCACTTTTGATGTAATATTGTCGGGATTAATGCTTCCAAGATATCACGTTTTCTTTAGATCTTCCTCGTGTGTAATAAGCTTGGTAAGTAAAAACCATACATTTGAAATTTAAAGAAAAAAGGTGAGAACGCATCCTGAACCCGAACGAAAGTAGAATATGTTTAAAAAGACATGTATTTTATAGATTGTTTTATAAATCTATTTATAAATGAACATCCAATTATTCAAGTGCAGTCATTCGTTCTCTTATGCTCTCTATGGAAATATCATATTCGAAACAAAACCACGTCTTTAATTTAATTCTTTGAAATACGTTATGAGAGAGAACCTCTTAGAATAGTTTTTAAAAGCTCGTTTACTCTCCGGTTGTTTTTATGATCAATGAAAAACGGAATTCGTTTGTGAGTGGAGTTGAATGAACGATTAATTGCAAATTGTTTTGTTCTAGAAATTAATTGTTTGCTGCTATTTCATGTTTACTTCTCCTACTATATTCGGTTTAAATGCTACTCCTTAAAGTGTAATGTTTTCACAGAGTATCTGTAAAACAATTTGACATATTCCTACTCATGAATGCCTGCGTCTTTCTAACTGTTCGTTAGTATACAACAATTTAAGTTGAGTTGTGTCATTATTATCCAAATTATTTAATTGAAACCAGAAAAAACAAAATATGCATTAGGACAAAATGGTTTTTGCTATAAAAATAATGAGGACTATTGTCTTAAATAGTGTAGAAATGTCTGGAAACAATGTAGCGGGTGATAAATAAGAAAATGAAAATGTTGTGGACCTACACATTGGCATCCGTGATATAACTGTCACAGTGAATCGTTCCAATTCCCTGTATAATAGCCATATCTTATGCAGTGGCTTTATGGCTGGAATTAAACACAGAGCATACAAAAGCGCAATGTCTAAAGACATTCTTGAGTAAAATAATTTACGTCTAAGGGTATTCTAGTAATGAGGCAAATGCATACGAATTATGTGTTTGCTTCCAATTCAAGAGTTCATTGAATTTTACTTCATCCATAACAAACATAAACAATTGGTGTACGTGTCTTACATTTGTCATTAAATATTTATGATATTTTTCTCATTTATTATTCATTATCTTTTGTTTTCTGTATGCGTATTAATATATCAAATATTACATAACCATGGACGAATATCATACTAAGCTTCAGTATCTTTGCACTAAAAGTAATACCTGTTTAAATTACGGAGTAGTGATTTCTAGGGCGCTTGCTCGCCTTTTTCATTCTTTGTGTCCTGTAAACATTTGTTTGTATGTTGTACTCACATGCTTATTTATCTTCACCTTGTCGGCAAGTATTTTCTTCCTATCCATGTTAAATGTTAAGTAATGATTATCATCGTTTCAAAAAAATGTTCTTTGATCATTCTATTGCATTAAAGGTTGTTTTGTGTCCTTATTAAGTACAATATATCCTTTTTTAAGTGTCCGACATATGTTTCTCCTTGTCTAGAAATATATTTGATATTTTGGTTATAGTAAAAAATGAAAATTGCTTACCGAAGAAAGAGGTTGGTTCTTTCTTATTTTACCCAATATAATAAAAAATACGATTTATATTTTAACATGGCGAAAATTGACTTTTAAAAGAAATCAAAAAGCATAAACTGAGACTTGGTTGTTAATCATAAAGAAATACGCCGCGTATAGGTTGGCAAGATATCAACTAGACATTACATTTCTTTGCGCTTACAAGGGATGTTAATACCACATTCAACAACAAACATTTATCCTTACTCACTATTTGTACGAATGTAAACTAGTTGAAAGAAATGCATGGCATGTAATTAAATAATAAATATCTGACGGTAACTTTCAAAACGCATTATATCTGTCAAACATAAATGCAAGAGAACACGTAATATGTAATTGGAAAACGTATCGTATACGTCATTTTATTTCTTATATGGATATATTTCGCCAAGGAGACCTTTTAAATAAATAGATGTAGGTCTTTTGAGGATATTCTTGAACTTAATTCGCTTATTTTAAGAAACTAATTTAAAGTAAATATGGTAACACATAGTGTTACTAATTTGGAAACACTATTGGCATTAGACATTCAATCAGTCAAATTATCAAAGATGATATGTAGTTGTAATGATAAAAATGAAGTTTACATTATTTCTGAAGACAAAAAGAATAATTTAATATTTCAAACTAAAGAATAACGTGTAGGACAAACAAATACGAAATTGCGCTGTTTGAAATTTGTTATGCAGGACAGCCAGATATAAATTTGTTTAGACGTGCTTTAATGTAAGCCACTCTTCTTTGAATGGGTGTATAGTTGCGTGATGTCTACAGCAAACAATAAATATATATTTTCACATACAATACGGCTAAACACTAGTCAATACTGTTCATTCACCGCATTTCAAATAAAACAGCAATTACTTTGTCCGGACTGGTTAATAGAATTTGTGGGTACACTTGAATAATATTTATTTTGATAAAGCAATAACGATAGTAATTGCCTTTCAACAAACGATTACTATTTTTTTTTCTTTATGCTTTAGAAGATAATTTAAATGTATAATATAAAATTATCTTTATCTTTGTCCGCTGTATTACCTAAATGCTTGTAAATACCATAAATTGAAATACAAAAATAACACTTTAATATAGGTTTAACATATCAGCTTTTGTATTTGATAACACCCGCAAACAAATATGATAAATATTGTTAAAAAGATCATGCAAAAATATGCATGTGTTTTATCCACATACATATACAGTTAACATAACAGAAAAAAAGATAAAAAGATATATTTCATATATTTCATAATAATTAAGAACTTTAAATTGAAACTTTATTTGAAGATAAATGCGGTATGATATAACATAAATTACATTAATTGATTTTTCGGTACATTACAGATGGTGATTTAATTATGTGACGTCCAATACGTCTTATTTAAATACCCACATTTTCGTTAAAAATACGATCAATTTCGTATAAGGAAGAAACAACGAACAATAAGGAACTTTAAAAGGGATACTTGTCCGCTTGTACTTGCAAACACTATGATTTCGACTTTTCTTATTGATCTTAGCAATGCCTGTTTAAGGGTGAACATATTATATATGTACAGGGTTCTCAGTATATTTAGTCCAACAAACTGTATCACGAGTTGATGAACTTTTTTATGTATGGGCAATATGTCTCCTCCACGAAGTGATTTACTTTTTAAAGCGCTATATAATTTTTAAGAATGATAATTATCAAAATATTAACAATTGTATTTTAAACCCATATTTATGTATCCAAAATAAGGTTTATTTATAATCCCATAAAATTCCACTATTTAATCAATTAGAACAGACCGAAGATACCATCACGTACAAAATATAACCATCTGCACTGACTAATAATTTTGTTCGTACTCAAAAATTTCGCTTCAAGTCATTTGACCCGCCTATATCGTTTTATTATAAATGTCCGTTTATAGTGAACTATGTATTTTTAGCAATGTATTATTCTGAATGTCATTCTATATCTTAAGAGAATTACTTAAGCAATTGAATTTAAGTCGAATCCAAATTTTAATAGACGGTTTATAAATGAAAACATTTTGTCTATACTAAAAATCTTAACAACGTAACAAAAATGTCGTAATTATAAGGCTTATCTGAAAAAACTTTTGAAAACAATTTTAAATGAAAAGCCATTTAATCGTTAGCGGTTATATAAATATTTCTTTAATATGCAGCAGTGAATGAAAATTATAAACTTTGAATCCATGGAACACATCAATCACTCATTTGACATAAAAAAACTGAGAGTACCGAAAAATTCTTTTTCCTTCGTTTAACATTCTATTTTAAATATTCTGCATGTACTTTCATTAACTAGAAACGACTCATTTTGTAAGGTCTTATTTTTCACAGCATATAATGTTGAATGATGATTAATGATACAAATGGATGGCTTTGTCCGCTTTTTCCAACAAAGCATTGAAAACTAACAATTTGTTTTTCCAATTAATTTTCAGTCTTTATTCGTGTACCACAGATTTACATTGTTCATGAATATTGAAAGACACGGATGAATGTAATATCAAGACGTATCTGACAGTTCTGTGGAAGAAGTACCGGATGTTGTTTGAGCCTGAGGCAGATTTTCTTTAGAAATATACTGATACATTCCATGACAAACAGACAGAAGATAGAAATTAACTTTGTTTTCTCTTTTTGGAATAAGGTAGATCGAAAATACTTCTATAAGCATTTCTGATAAAATGTTTGAAACAATGCTAGGCTGTATTTTCAAGGAAAATGAACCAAATTTATAAAAAGAACACACCCATTGACATTTATAAAAAGTATAAAAAGAAAATAATGATAAAAGAAAAAAGTAACATCTATTCAAGTCACATGTGATGGCATATCAAACTTTTTAGATTTTTTTAACTGAATTCAAACTTCGGCCTGCTTCAGCCATTAATTTGAAAATCTTTGACAAATGTTAAAATACTGAAGGTGCATGTTCCTTTATCTTATTAAAAAACAGTATCCTTATTATGTTTGCAGTACTAAAACTTCTGCAAAGAGGCCCTCTGTATAGCAACTACTTCTTTACAACTACAGTACAATTTTTTACAAAGAGGACATAGATATTAAATGGATATTAAATCACTCTAGAACTTTGAATGTCAGCGGCAACAAATAATTTGTATTGATGATAAATAAGGACTTCATTTGTCCTGATCATGTCTTTTTCGTACATATACCAATACTATTGTGTGTATGTTGTTTTTTATTTTTCTAAAGGTTATAAAGAAAATACCCGATCACATATGATTAGTTAAATTTATTTATTGGTAGCTCTAAGGATCATTTAATAAAAAGCAGGACGCCTTTCAACTGTTTTTGGCTAATATAAATATAAGTAAACTAAGTCGCAGTATTACAATTATATCAAAGCAAAACAAAACACAAAAAAATGTAAAAAGCTTTAAGATCCTTTTCTAAGTTTTTACTAGTCTATTTACGTTTGTAATTAGATCCATTGAACATATATTGTGCGATTACTTCTTTATTTGATTATTCTTTAACATTATACTTTATGGATCTTTTTTCTTTTGGGAACTTACACATGCATTATACATACTGGTAACTAAGCATGCCTGTGTTGTATAAATGACATTGTATATTTGTTTATACTTTGTTCTTTACTGTATCGTATTCTATATATATCAATGCAGTGTGTGTTTTATCGGTAAGTATTCGACGTGGGTCGCCCAATATTGACATTTATCACTGTTAGACAAATACGATGTTTTATGACCTAACTTTATGATCAGTTGCAGCACTCTTCTACGCCTCTGTTGGTCTTCTTTTCAGTCTTTACTTTCCTCATGTGTAAAAGATGTGTAGCAGTAAACAAAACAATAATTATCAGTTGATCAATAGTGTTGGTCTTTGAAAAATGTATAACATAGAAAATTTAGCTTTCTTAACAAAATAAATTTATCGCAGAATTACCCAGAAATATGATATATTTAATACATGCATTGTGCTGTGTACATCAAAATTGAGAATTTAAATTGCTAATACAATAGTGAACAGAGTTTTTAGAAAGCAGGTTATCCAATTTTGTTAACACATTCCGAGTAATTTTGTCTGTTTGATAACATATTGAAAGTCACAAATGAATAACAGTTTTTGAAAGCCAAATAAATATGTTTAACATAAACAGTTTTAGAGTAATTAAAGTAAATCTATAAAAACATTTCGTTTCATGCCTTAATATGAAGGACTGTAACATCCCTGCTGTTTAGATTTATTTAGAAAGGAATACAATCTGCATAACTAGAAGCAAATATGAAAGACAAACATATTATATCTCATTGCAATCTTTGTTTGAAAAATACAAAAAAAGTAATAAACATGCATCATGTGGGACATACTCCACTTACACATTAGTTTCTAAATAATGCCTTTGCGGAAGTCAATCTTATCATAAGGTATCTAAGATATCACTTCAGATATGTAACTATTAATTCAGGGTCTGAAGCAAATACAATCAGATATTAAAGCAATAATTTTAGCGGTTATTTTTCTGGGGACGCGTTTGGTACAAACATTCATAATATTCATGCAAAAATATATTTAATTGAGTGTAAAATGAACAAAATAAATACATTTGTAAAGTGAATTATGATGACATTTATAACACACGATGCTTACTATACCCCCTCTGCCTGATACACTTATCTGTGAAACTATATGAAGAAGTAAACTGTCTGCGGCAAACAATTATGTGTATCATTTTATTAAGTGATTCAAGAAACTGCTCATTATTGTCCATTCACTACATCTTAAGTAAATCTGCATCGCATATAAGTTTGTCTGGACTTTTCGACTAAGTATTTAGTTCGTACTTTTTAACATTAATTTCAACAATGCCATTAACAATCAGGATAACCTGTTACTGAATCATGTTTCTTTCTTTTTTTTTCTTGTAAGTTATATCAAGTTACTCATTATTGTTGAAACGTATTAGATTTATTTTTACTGTATTACATTATTAACTTAATATTTATTATTAAGTTTAGCCCACTTTGTTAGTTAGTTGCATGACTAATTTTTACTTTATTTTGACACATAAGTTGCGATGAAAATGTTTAGTTAGATACAGACTTTGTATTTACAAACAGACTTAAGCCAATGCTATGTTATTATCTAAAAAGGTTATTACATTACCAGGCCATGAGGAGATTTTTATTGAATTTATATAAATCTTTCGACTGGAAAATTAGAGCTTTATTAGATTATGTAACCAAATCTATCTTTGTTAGAACAACAATCGTTACAGAATACGAACGGGGAACATATTATATAATCTTGCTTGACAACACGTACTGACTAATTTGATAATGAATGTAAGAACAAATATAACATTGAAGTTGCCATATCATTATACGCTTTGCTTCGTAAAAACTTCACTTTTTCAAAGAAATTTCTTTAAAACTAAACAGAAGCTTTGCTACTGTAACAATGAAATGATTTGTTTATGTTTTTATTTTTTACATGTCAAACACAAAAACTGTTCTTTTAATTTAATCATATTTTATTCCAGGACATACACAACATATGATATAAATAAATTCAATCAAATACACTGTTGAAAAGGATTATAACGAAAAAATATATTTGATATTAATTTATCAACTGATTAATATAATTATGTAATGTATTTGTGTTGTACATATTGACGTCTTTCAAATATTTCATCTTTAGGTTAAACCCAACTTGAGGTAGATACACTATTGCCTAATAGTAAATATAAAAACCTCACAAGGAAACGGTATTATTTGTCAATGTGTTTGCTAAACAAACTGAAAGTTTATCTATCTAGATAGCATTAATCTGTTACATTTGACAAAGGCATAATGCATAAATTTATTATTTATGTTCTTACGAATATAATACACGACATCAGGAGTTCTATTTTGCATCTAAACATATAATGTCATAAAATACAATTCGGCAAATGTGAACATAATTGTGATATTTCTTATGTTTTTAACTAGGACAAATAGATCAAAACCAACACAAATTTAGATATCATTACATGTTTCGCTTTATTAGCTTCGTCAGTTGATACATATAGGGAAAAAGTAAATAAATAAAAAAAAATAAAAAGAATATGTTTTTAATTATAAAATTATGTTTTTATTTTTTCTCTTTTTTTAAAAATGTGTTTAACAACATTTTCGAATAGAACAAGTTTCTGTTGGCTTGAATAATATTTTTTTTGCTGAAAGGTACACAAATTATTAACATTCGACTTGACTGAATACGATAATCATTTCTCTATCTTTTCGTCGCAAATTTCCACAAAACACTTTAAGATACTACTTCAACATGAGTGTACGGATAAGTATGGCATAAATAACACTTCTAAACAAACTCGTTTGTCAGATCTTGAATCGTTTCATTCAGTACATTATTTAAGTTTACTACTCCTAAAACATAGCCGGAAAATGATAAGAAATTACACAAAAGACAACGAAAATTAAAAATGCAAGCATCAACATAAACTGAAACATAAAGAGAAGCTTTGGTATATAAAAAATGATATTCACATTCAAATAGAATAGATAAAACCAGAATCCGTAAACAAAGCCCAACACGTCAAAATTGAAAATGTTGCAGACTTGGTTTGATTGAGCCTGTTCATGGACGATAGTGCTATTTGCAATTTACCGTCAATGCCCCTTAACACCAGCCTAAGGAAAATGCAACATTTAAACATAAAAATGGTGAAATCAGAAGTTAGAAACATCCGCATTTGTTTATGTAGCGATTATCATGGCACCTACAATGCCTTCAATGTACCACTTCCGTACCAGTCTTTGTAAAGCGGCATATAATCCCCCCAATCTTTCTTTAATTTAAAAATAAACCTGAGAAAACATCACTTACATTGTGTTTATTGTTCTCTTGAAAAACTAATTGATAGGTAATTGAAACATGCTTGCATAAGTCTACATGCTACTTAACTCTAACACAACTGGTAGTATATTGTCATATTGCATGTGTTTTGGTATCGCAAACCGAGAATAACAACGCTGTTTGGGTTGTTTAGAAATAATTAAATACCCGCCGCTCAATGTAGTCATTTATTTACCTTTTGACAAAATCCAAGCTTCACGAGAGTACTTTAAGATGATTTTCTGCACCATTGCATGCGTCTTTCTGTGTTATTTTGTCTTTGATTCCTACAACTTGACACATATCTGACAATGGGCAATCCATCATTTGTTGTTTCATCAATAGTGGCGGTATTTCCAGAATGTACCGTGTACGTAAGTGCAAGCAATTATTCAATAATTCTTTATAGTATATAAATCTTATCTTCGTAGCATATAAATATTACTCAGACTGCATCAAAAATATTAAATTATTATTATCAAATCCATGTTTTATGAAACGCATATGGCTTATTTAAATAGTACTTTGAAAATCAAGTTAAAACTGCATGTATATTACAGACTGTGTTTTTTATTTAATTGATATGAACAAGGCACCTTTTGTTAGAAATGTTCCAGAAAATTTCAATGCAATCTGTCAGCGAGCAGCAAAGTTCAGATCGAATTAATATCAAAACAGTCGATCAATTCCAGACGAGCTATGGATTAAAATATATTCTCTCCCTTTTCATGTTCAGCGTTGAAGCAGCCATTTGTGACAGGATACAAATGTTGGAACGTTACGAACAGAATAAATAAAGCCATAGAAAACAAGTGCAATGAATAATCGGTCAACATTGTGCGATGATGCATACAGTTTTTACATCTATGTAAATATTTAATGCTGTGTTTGGTAGGTATGATTTATAAATCCATGAGTTAAATGTTGATAACACTACCAAATGATGTGAACAATCACAGGGAATGTACTAAATGAGCCTTTTGTTCTCTATCACAGTTGAATATGCGAAGCAATTATCATTTTTTGGTGTGTGCTCGATGTTTAATAAGTTGCATATTTTTGTGAAACCTTATGCATAAATTGACAAAGTAATGACAGGCCTGAAATTCTGAATAAAGATGGCGACAGCACGTATGGTAATACGGAACTTTAATTACTTTAATATGTACCTAAAACTGAAAATCACAGTTGGCCTGCTAGTTTCCATTTACGGAAAAGATGGGAACTCGACGTGTGACCTTTGCAGTGTTGGTGTGCTATGCTTATCATTCCCCCATTTCCTTACTTAAATTAATTGATTGATTCTCCATCACTTGTTACAAACAATAAGTACAAAATTTGATAAATCAATTGAGCATACGCTAAAAACTTAGATATTCCTTCTGATATAGCACATATTTATATTCATTTACATTATCATTATAAAATGGCTTATCGCATGCATGAGTCTTATACAATATTTTTCCATCAAACTGAGTGTATAATAAGTTGGTGTAAACTACATGATTCCTAGAATATTGACATGTTTAGTGCGGTATCTGTCTCATTTGCATGAAGAATATTAAAATTTTCTGTCATTCTAAATCAATAAAAATGAAGGCATTCTGTGGAAAAGGAAATGCAATTATTGCTACAATATAATGACTTTATTGCCAACCATTGAATAACTGTCATGACATGTCTTTCCGTTGTCAGAGGAAATCAATGCTTGAGTTAAATATTACCATAAAAGAGTATAAACAGGTTGCTACACATATAAATAAATAATGCCACCATTTCTAATGCAGATACTTGGGTATTAAAAAAATACGTGTAAATTTTTTGGGAAATTGGAAAGGGATTGTTTCCTGTTATGGATTTGGTTTCCGTTTTTAAATAAACTTTAAATTTAAATTTTAAAATTGGGGTTATATTTACATGATATCACAAAAAGTAATGTTTGTTTTTTAAATAATACACAAAAACTTAAATTTTTGCTATTATTTAAAAAATTTAAAAATTTGGGCCAAATTTGTGAAATTATTTCATTAAAATTAAAAAAATTTTTTTGGGGAAATTTTTTAAACTTTTAAAAATTGTTAAGACTTTTTAAAAAATAGAAAGGGTTTTTGCCGAAGCCTTCTCATTAAAAATTTGATTTTTTGTTTAAAAAAAAACTTAAATTTAAAATATTAACAATTAGCATATCATGAATTTGATTTATTATTGCCATACAATAACGATCTTTACCTTCAGTAATCATATAAATAAAAACTTTAAGATAAGTTGTGAAATAAAGTCAGTTAGAGGTATTATGAGGTTTTTTACTCTCCCACATAGAAGTAACTTAAACTTTATTTGGCTTGTGTAGGTAGGTAGGATGTATAAAACCGTATGTTTTAGAAAAGAAAGTCCTGCGTAGGAGTTATTAACTCCTTAAAAGGCTTTGTTACGTCGAAATTCTTCTGTTTTATTGATGTAAAACATTATGAATTGTTATCATGACGCTTTAAGGCTATAATGCTTTGACTATATTCCGGTCTCTTCTAGGAGATGTATATGTCGTGGGACCGTACGTTTTTTATACCGTTGTGCATCTGGTGTTTGATTTTAAATTAACAGTAGAAATGTAAATGTCATCAAACGATACTATTACTTAATTATAAACCAGATATATATCAAATTAAGAACACATTCTCTAAAACCTTTGACAAAATATGAAAATCAAATAATCTTGATAATTACAGTGTAGCACTTTTTAATTCGGCATACTACCTTTGTTCAATATAAGATATATTATAGTGAGCATTTTCATGCAATAGTACGTATCTGGCTTCTCTAAATCAAAAGGAACATATTGCATTTATATTATGGACAAATGTTAAATCAAATGCTGAAATTTGTCTGCATCAAAGCGTATAAAGTGCAGTTTCCCGTTTTACAATCAATGATCAGACGTTTTTATACACAAAATGAAAAGATTTTAAATGAATATTTATTAGAACAACTAGGTTACGTTTTAAAGAAATTAAAAGTCCTGCGGGTTTTCTTAACCATTTTTCCTAACATATTTCTGCTACTCATAGCCGAAAAAGTTTAAATGAATATTTGGAACATTTGGTATTTATTTGGTAAAACATATTGACTTTCAGGTCAGAAAAGAAACAATCTTTCATTGATCAATCTTATATAAGATAATGCTACTGGTTCTTTTATTGATTTTTAATTTCACCAATAAACATGTTTCATTATTTATCAACAGGTCTTGAAAAAAACATTGCTTGAAGGTACCCGTTTGACGACTAGTTATTGTATGTTGGCGCAGATACCGGTTACTTCAACCTTACTGATAAATAATCAGAATTCATTTCATTTACGCTTAAATGAGTATTTTCTATGGTGGCCGGTTGCTGCCATTTCAAACTTGCGAGAATTTTTATCCTAGTATCATAAAATATCGCGGGCAACTAACAAATCCGTAAGATTTTCTGCCAAATCGTACAAAATGTCGCCGGAAACATATAACACTCGATATTTTTTAACAGTCGTTAGAAACAACAATGAACATTTTGACTTCAGTGGCCGGTAGCGTTCATGGTTTGGCTCTACATTTTATCTCTCGTTTGTCAATAAAAAGGTCGGGGACAAGAAAGAAATCTGCGACATTTTTTTGCAAATATTTTAGATATTCTATAACAAGTCGAGAGGAAAAAATATAGGCCGCGAGTTTTTGTTCCTCAACAACGACTTTTTCATAAAAAGTCGTGGCTAAAAAGTCGCAGATATTTTACAAGGAATCCGCGACTTTTTAGCCTCGACTTTTTGCGCAGAGACATTTCCCGGTACAAAACGTCGAGGCTGCATGTTCAAACTCGGTATTCATCATTACAAGGTATTCATCAAAGAGTAAAATGGCCGCAATCGGCTACCTAAAGTAGACATATGTTTACGTTGCTGAGTGAGTTTACTATGTAAATAAAAATTCGCGGTTTCCTTCTTAAATCTCGACTTTTTATGACAGAAGTGTGACTGAAAAACTCGAGAGTTTCTATAAGCCGCGATATTTTACACAATTTTAAAGTTTCTTGCGACATTTTATAAATTGACGGTAAAACTTATCGCGGCTTTAAACTGGACGCTATCGGCCACCATTATTTTCAGACACTTGATAGTGATGCCTTGATAGCTTCATATAATATTTACATTTTACCGTCAAATCCTATTCATTCGTAATTATCGGTCCTTAAATGATAGATTAAATGGAGTGTTGGTGTTACTCTTTATATCTAATGATAATAAAGCATTTGTTCTGATTACAATTCAGTCAAGAAAGTTGCTCCAACGAGCTGAAAAAAACATATTACAATAAAATCAAGTTATAATATATCTCATAATGGAAATAAGTGTTGACATTATACGAGATATTAGCTCATATTATAATTTTATATAATTTTATTTTTGTCTACTTAACCTTCCCTCAGCCATATTTCATTAAACACCATTTGTAACAAATGCAGTATTTAACCATTACCTTGCTCAATATAATTAATAGCAACGCGGGCTTGTACCATCGTGCTATTTTAAACTTTTGACCATCTTATTTTATTTCGACGGTCATAGCTTGACAAACTCAAATGCAGATAATAAATGCTTTTGGGGTTAAATTATTATTTTATTGAGTCCACATAATAACATAATGATAATTTAGAAAATTAAAATTTCGTACATGATTCTATAAATAAGTTAAAATTTAATGAATAGCTTCTTTCAGTAACATTAATTTGATTTTTGGACAGTTATCACCCACTAGTACAAACAATCAACTATGCACGTATTAAATACAACAAAAGTCATGAAGAGAAATCCCGAGTTTTAAGCTGTATAGCATTAATTAATTTGCCCTTTGGATATTTCCTTTTTGAGACAAAGGAGTAATTTCCTTGATAACGGATACATGTGATGCTCTGTATTAAAGAGATACGCTGAGAACATTTCAATTTCCTTGATAACGTGATAGACAATATTTATTGATGTTGGTTTAAACAATATTTATTTTGGGAAACGACCTGTTGGGGAAAAAGGATTTTTACCGTGTGAAAATTTTATGAAAATTAAACTTGTCCAAATTGTTAAAAAAGGGAACCAAAATTAAAAATGATTTTAAAATTTAAATATTACTAAAGTCCGTTTTTTTATTTAAATTTTTTCCCTTAAGGAAAAATAAAACTTTTCCTTTTAAATCCCACAAGCCAACGCTTTTATTTTAAAAATTTTTTTGAAAATTAAAAGAAAGTTTTTATGGGTTTAACAATGCAGAAGTTTTTTTGGGGAAAGCTAATCCTTATTAATAAGGGAAAAGGTGTTTTTTATGGGGGTTGAAAAAGTTGTTTAAAAAACGAATACCGTGGATTTTTAAAAGTCCCGGCGGAAAAACCAAAAAGAATTATGAATTAAGAAAAATTTAAAAAAAGTGTGTTTTTTCAATGGGAAGTTTTCGCCAAATGATCCGAAAAATTTTTCCCAAGGCTGGAAGGGGAGTGTTCCCAAATGGATAGGTTTGTAGAAAAGGGGTGTTTTTGTACATTTTAAAAAAGAAATAAGTTAAAAGTTTCATTTCAAATTTAAGAGGTTTAGAAGATTTTTTTTAAAAAAAGTTTTAAAGGAAAACCAATTGTTTTTTTGTGTTATAATTCTTCTTCCTTATTTGTAATATCTTAAATGTTCCCGTTCTGAATTATTATTTAAACATACTCCGTAACAAGAATCGGGCAAAAGGACATTAAAAACAAGTGTTTTAATCGAGTAAAATTTTAAAAAGATTTTTAAAACCCGGGTTAATCTTAAGCTGTGTTTATATTTAAGGGGATCCAATGGCATTTTTATGAAAAAATAAAGCATATATTGGGGGGTGTCGGGGTTTAAATTCCTTTTGTAAAATAACAAAAGATCAAGATTGGGTTTTTCAACAATTTAAAAATAAAGTGTAGTGTCATCGGGGAAAAACAAATTTAAACAAAAGTCTCTTTTGATTGATTAAATTTATCACGTATAAGAAAGCATCATTTGAAACTATGCATTCTATTCTTTCCAGTTGTGATTTACAGTACATGCAATATCAGTGTCATATCAATTCTAGACTTTAAGTCACTTTACAATTACATTATAAATGAGATATTTTGCATGTATCTTTTTTTTTGGTTTATTTTGTTTTCATTTATTTTATTGATGGTGTTGTTTTTGCTGTTTTGTTTTAGACTTACAAAGCATATACAGAATAAAGAATTTGAGTCTTGTCTAACAAATTCCTTAAAACGATAAATGGATTGTCAAATTGTAAAATAGACAATTCCTTTTTAAGATAATAAGCCACGAAAGAGGCTAGGGTTTTATATTTACTTCATCAAAAATGAAATAATCACCTTGTCGTCAAACGCATATTGTTTCGGAATGTAAACTTTTGTTTTTTAAAGTTTGATATGATGATTTTATTACTGAAATTGCCCATAAGCTTTCAAAACAACATAACTAAGGTTTTACGTCATTGACTTCGGACTATGTTGGTGCACTATTTCCAGACGTAAACAACGAAAGTGTAACATTTTAGACTGATATAATATTTGCTGATTGCATTAATGACTACAATAATTCAATTTATGTGTCACATTTAATGTTGCGGAAACGTTATCTAAGAACACACCACCTGAAACACTGATCTATTTCCTGTCACAAGTAAACGACATCCTTGACGAAAGAATATATTTATTACATGTTATTTTACGTAACTTAAGTTTCTCTGTATACCTCTAGGGAGTTAAAGACTTACCTTACTAGCATAATTGCGGCGTCAGAAACTTATATAATTATATATAAACGGAACGCGGACAGTTTGAAAAGATTTTGTTTCAGGAAACGACGGCTTTTTTTCTCTGACGCATTTTGAACCCACGCAGCTGGAAATCCAATCATAAGATTGTTAGTCTAACGCGTTTTCCAATCAGTCTTATGACGCAGACTATCGTATGAACGTCGTTTTCTCTTTCAAGATGTTAATCTTAAATATCAAAAAAAAATTGAAAGCAACGATAATTAAATTGTGTATTGAAGATAGAAATTTAATTGTGAATATGTAATAAATAATTTTCGATTTGCTATGCTATTAATGAGTGTCGGACCAAGACATAAATAACATGCATCTCTATAAACCGATTTGTTTAATTACGTAAAGACGTAACTAGTAAACAAACTTAAGCACATGTTCTCTACATGTTCACTAAAATATTGATGTTTGCATAGCTTTCGAAGGATCACCCCTTTTCTATAAGTTTGTAACGACACTGATACAAGTACAGCAATCTAGTCTTATCATGTTGAAGCGTAAATAAATTAGACTAGAAGTTTTTTTTTATAAAATTAACTGTTATTGTCGTAGACATCAACATGTAACTCTTACAGACTCTTTAATATTATTAAACCAACTGCATTAAGTTTTGAATCACTACGGGTCAATTCACATCTCGGGGATCAGGGAATAGATCGACACCAATATTATTATGAAAAATTTCATCGTGTCTGACTTGGAAAAGTTATTGATATATAAAACATGTGAACATTGATAAGTTTAACTGCTAAATTATACTGTTACAAAATAATATGTTCCCAAAATCAGAACTTAAATATTATGTACATTAATTGTTTTTGTCAATATAAAAGAAAAGGAATTAAACGATGCAATAAAATAGAAAGCAAAGACCTGTTGCTGACTTTTCTTTTTTCTCAATCGAAATGTTCTGTTACAAATATTAAACTTTTAACTCAATATTGTCAAAACCAGTGCCAGACGATTGGTTTGAAGCTTACATTAGCCCAATTTATGTACCATGCTTCCGTGGAAACACCGTTTCTCGGGAACTTTCTCGTGTGTAATAAACTTGGTAAGTAAAACAACACATTTTAAAGAGAGAAAAAAGGCCGAAACATAGGGTTCCTATCCTTACCCAGAAAGACAATAAAACATGTTTAAAACATGTATTATACAGAAAATTTATAAATATTTATACATCCCATTATTCAAATGCAATCATAATTTCCCTTATGCTCTCTATGGACATATCATATTCAAAACAAAATAATGTCTTTAATTTCATTCTTTGAAATAAGTTATGAGGGAGAATCTCCAAGACTATACATTTTAAGAGCTCTTTTACTCCCCGGTTTGTTTTTATGATCAACAACAAATGGAATTCGTTTGTGAGTGAAGTTGAACGAACGATTTATTGTCAATTATTCGTTCTTGAAATGCATTGTTTTCTGTTATTTCTTGTTTACTTCTCCTACTACATTTAGTTTAAGTGATCGTTCTTAAAGTGTAATGTTTGCATGGAGTTGGAGTATTTGATATACTATTTGACATTTTCTACTTCATGAATGCCGGTGTCTTTATACGTTTTCGTCCATCAATAATTATAATTTGAGCTGTATATAATTATCAGAATTATTTAATTAAAGCAGAGAAAAACAAAATACGTAAAAATAGACAAAATTTTCTATTTATAAATATTGAATACTTTAGTATTGCCTAAAATAGTATAGAACTTTGTGAAATATGATATGAAAAGCAAGATCAACAAGGCAGTGCGGCGTTCAAAGAACGCAACCACCACACCATGGAAAGGGTCAAACATAAAATAAAAAATAATGAAGGCCTATACATTGGCAAATTTTTGTTTCTTAATTCCCCTGTATAAATAACCAAATCTTGTGCAGTGGCTTAATGCTTTACATTGAATATATATCATACTCTAAGCGCAATGGGTAAAAATATTCTTAAATAAAATAATTTTTGCCTGAGGATATTTCATTAATGATGCAAATGGGAACGCATTATGTGTTTGCTCCCAATTTAAGAGTTCATTGGATTTTACATTATCCAATACAAACATGAACAATGGATGTACGTATCTTACTTTTCTCATTAAATATTTATGATATTTTTTTCTCCTTTACTATTCATTATCTTTTGTTTTCTATATGCGTATTTGGATAAAAATTATATCACCATACTTAGCATCAGAATGCTTGCACTAAGAGTGAGATTTGTTTGGAGTAGTGAATTAGGTTTTTAGGATTCCAAGGTGGTGGTTGGTTTATTGAAGTGTTCGAAATAAGTTTATCCTAGTCTAAAGATATACCTGGTAGTGGTAGTGGTGTCAGAGACACCATATTATCATATTATTCAGGCAAACATATCAAGCTGATATGGATAACCTGATATTTTAAATACTGTGTTACATCGACAATCCGACAATCACTTTCAAGATTTGGTAAAACTGAAAGGAATATGAAATTTTCAATACATTTCAATAAAATGTCTGAGAAAACACTTACTTATATGCGTTAATACAATAACACTTTGTGAAAGCTTGGATCAACTTTCATCTGACGTACAAGTGTAGCAATAAACTCGTACTATGAGATTGTAGACTACATCTATTTATTAGAGAATTCTATGCTCGTAGACGAAAACAATTTGCTTGAAAGCAGTTGTCTTGTTATATTGACTCAATAATGAGTTTGTGAAAGCAATGTAAAACCTATATGTGTGAGGAAATATCGTAAATCAGAACTTAAATGTCTGTCTGAAAGACTTAACTATCAAAATAAAAGAGCTTATGAATCTAAGAAAATTAAAGGCACAGTTTGCCTATGAAACAAATGTATCCTGGCTTCTACTTTCATAAAAGCGGTACAAAACGTTTCTCGTACCACTTTTGAGCTTTGAAATTCATTCAATAAACTACTGAAATTTTGTTTAAAAATTAACATCTGACCTAGTATAAATATTGTATCTTCATTATTTAAATATATGCCAGCAGTTATTGTATATAACAAATGTGTAGCATTGTTCGTTTATAATTTTCACTTTTTCAATAATGGTCTTATATCTTTGCATTGATAACATGCCTTCAGTTTCAGAGCTCATTCTGTCACTTAAATGTTATTTATCTTTATGTTCTATTTTAACAAGGTATAATTGATACAGTTTCTTATATATTTTAATTACAAAAAACATTTTGTTTCAAAATTAAGTACAAGATATTTATTATATTTTTGGTAAATTGAATTGCCCCAAATAGCTATATCTTATGCCGTATTATATCTAAACGATATCAAGAATTTACATTTAGTGTTGCATATCTACAATAGATGACTAAAAATAGTAAAGCATGTGTTGCGTTTTACAATTAAATGTAACATACTTTCCTAGAATAGTCGTACTTTAGACAAACCCTACACTCATTCCCAGTAATATGATAATTACATTGTATCACGAAAGCTTAATTTCTCTGCACCAATTTCAAAGCAAATTAAGATTATCAATCTCGTGGTTTTATTGCTTGTAGAGCAAAAATATATAGGGCTCTTAAATGATCTTAGTGTCTGATTTTTTTTTATCAGCTGGCGTTATAATGTGTTTTCCTTGTAAGAATCCATTTGGATCTATTTCTCTTAATCATGCAATAGTTTCAATCTATCCTGCAGGTAAGGTTTTTATTGCTCTTATTTTGATTGTGTTATGTACATTTTTATCTGCCTGTGTAAATGTTCTGTTTTAATTTGCTTCGTGTAGATTTCCCGATGTGTATGTTTCATGTATATGATAACATATGTAATATATGAGAATGTGGAAATTACATACTAGGTTTTGGAGATTAGAGTTGTTCAACTTATCGTTAACGGTGTGAACACCCTTTGTCACTAGTACACAGCTAGTCTGGTCTGCACATTTGTATATAGGATTGTTACAGTTGGAAAACTAACAATTTTTATATCTCCAAAGATTCAAGTCAGTAAAACAAATAGTAATTAGCATGTTATGTGTAAATGGGTCCGTGTTTGATAATCTATGGATTTTCTTATAAAGGTTTCGAATAAACGAAAGGCAGTGCTAACGGCGACGCTATTCATTACTGGGTATATCTTTTTTATTAGGAGCATGTGGATAATTTAACATAATGAGCAGGGAGTAAGGAGATCAAATGAAGAGATACAGAAGCATTACAGAAAACATGTTAACAGTAAAACGACACGGTGCCTTTATGTATTGACATTTATGTATTGTTTCTCTATGAATTTGAAAAAAGTTAATTGCGAATATATAAAATGAAATACAATGTTTTTGCATATAAGTTTTACTTCTGACGGATTTTTCAAACATTACCAATCAATCCGAGTCTGATTACAATACCGTTATGATTCCTTTG
Organism: Ruditapes philippinarum; assembly: GCF_026571515.1. Taxonomy (NCBI): domain Eukaryota; kingdom Metazoa; phylum Mollusca; class Bivalvia; order Venerida; family Veneridae; genus Ruditapes; species Ruditapes philippinarum. The sequence continues at coordinate 280,389 of NW_026860231.1, forward strand.
AGAACTAATATAAAATACATTGGAAACAAAATTATTGATTGACGGAAAACGTTGATTTTTAGGGAAACAAATATAATATCCGGAGCAAAGGGATCCCTTGGACACATAAAGATCTGCAGCATTTAAATTGCAGACTCGGTTAAAAATATAGTAAATACATCACGCAGATATTTACAAGACGTCAATTATGTTGTTAAAGAGCCTAATAATCTTTGATATTACAGGGAATGTTTAAAATACATTCGACATTTTCAATCATAGTTAAAATGTATGCAGTATTCATGAAATTATGAAACAATTGTCTTACTAAGAGTTAAAAGTTCAAAACTTAACGTACCTTATATATGTTTTCTCCAGAAATAAATCTATTGTAGGAGAACGTGAAATATTTTATTGGGAAAAGCAGACCGTGTGCGTCATACTGTTTCTCCTATGGTTCTATAACACCAAAAATTCTTAATAAATAGATGTAGGCTTGCTGAATATAAACGTTAAGTAATGATCGCCTATTTCTGGCCAATAATTCAAACTATATATGGAAACATATGTTCTATAATTATTTTGGAAACAGAATATTTCTCGAATAAGATATTCAATCAATCAGATTATCGATGATGATTTATCGCTGAAATGGGAAACTGTAGCAAAGATTTTAGTGGGAAAAAAACTAGGTTATTTAAGATTTAGTGCTACAAACCAAGACACTTGGAACGCATTATCTAGATGTTATCTAAATAGCATTGTTTATACGTTTGATATAGAATATGCAAAGCTTTAATTGATTTTGTCGTAGCAGAACTTACTGATCAAACACTTATTTTTAGACAGGTTTATAATTTGAAGTACAAAACAGTTAAAGAAAAAAATATCTATTTTTGCTGGAAGTCTGGAATATTTTTACTATATGGTTACACAATGGAAACAAAATAATAATAGAATAAGAAAGTCAATCAATAAGATTATCAATGATGATTCATTGTTTAAATGAAGAAACCCTTGGTTATTTGGGAGTTTGAGCTACAAACTAAGGCTCTTATGATACATAAAATTGACATTAACTAAATGGTGCAGAACTCATTGACAGAACATTTACTATAATTGTTTTAAAGTTTAAAGCATAAATCAATACTGAAAATGGGCATTTCTTCCAATAATTAGTCATTCAATTTAAAGTTTATTTGTGTAAACGGTTGAAGAAAGTTGGTTGCAAATAGTATTTTAGGGCAGGAATTATTAGACAGCTGCATGTGAAATATTTATCTCATTTAACAATTTATTATACATTTTCTCAGTTGAACATAGTATTTCTCTTAATTTTTCAACTTTTTTTCTTCAAAACAATTGTTTTTCAACATTTGTGGTCGCAGTGTAAATCTGATTGTACTGTTCAACTAAATACTAACAAATAGAAATACAATGTTAAAACTGTCATTGTTCTTGTAGTTTTGCCATGTTATATTTTTTTGTTCTCCTGTCCAAGATACTTGTGTGTTTTTTATGTTTCTGATGTAGGACTACATGTAAACAATAATTGATGCATTATAACACAATTATCATTGATTGATGCTAAAAACAAAAGCCATCACAACATAAAAGTGATTCGGTACTTTCATTAATAATTAAGTAGAAATGTAACAAATCCACATAATGATCTTCCATATTTTTAAATGTTGAATAGTAATTCCCAATCTGCTCATACATCTGGTGTAAACGCATAAGCTATTCACGTTTGTCTCATAAATATAGACAGCCTAAGGTCAAAATTAATCATCACTAGAATTGCTTTGAACTTTGCGCTCAGGGAGTGTTTAATGAAATTTATATAGTTATCCCAATACAATGCGACGTTTTTCACAGTAGTTACGAAACTCTTGTCTGAAATGCAATTCTTAAACAACATTTCTTCGGTATCATTTGGTGACGTTCGAAATGCTAATGAATGAAATTATCATATCCGTGAATTAAAAATATTCAACCATTTTAAAATCATAAATGAATATATCTACTTTTTACCAATTTATATTAACTGATTTTACCATCATTATCATTGTGCCACTTCTGCTTAAATTTGGTGAAATAGTTTGTCATAGGTCAGTGAATAAACATTTCTAAAAAAATGAGATGTATTATAGAATTCATTATCTATTTGCATCCTGAAGTGCATACACTAACTCCGTGAAGCGTTTTTGGGATTCAGCATCACGGATTCCATCATTCCGTTAGGTACATGGATATTTTTTTCCACGAAATAATCAAAACACCCAGGCGGGATTATAACCCACAGTGGCAAAAGTAACACAATTAAAGTTACCACATCTAGATATGTAAAAACAACTAAAACAATGTGTCAAAATATGAATTTGTATTTATGTTTAATTATGCAAGATATTGTGACACTCAAAATTTCAACGGCACCAGGCATAACAATACATTACAATGAAGTTTCTGAAATGTAATGTCTGAAAACATTTTTTACGTCATTACAAAACAATTTGTGTACCAACATTCTTACAAAGAAAATACAAGTGTAGCAATAAAGTCAGACGTTAAGATCAAAGTTCCAATATATTTATTGGAGTATTGTCATACTCGCAGACAAAGGCAAAATAATTATGTGCATTTAACTTGGCTGAAATACATTGTTAAAATGATTCGATATCCAGAAGATATAAAGCTTCGAAGATAAGAAACTAAACTAACTACTACCAAAGGAAAATAAGTAGGAAATAAATAGCTTTATTCTGAATATTCGTTTAACGTATATACGTATATTTGTTCTAAGAAATTGTCTATCAAACTTTGATTAATTTCTTCTAGTTATTCGTTTGTATGCAAACGATACAGAACACACTAGATCAGTCTTTCACGTGACATTTTTTCGTAATAAATTTAAACATATTCCTATTGAATACATAGGTCAGATACCTGCTATAACATAAAAGGTTTATCTATGTCCAATGAAACAGCTAATTAATGCAGAACGAAAGAAGTTATAAAAGTGTACAAAATATATCATGTCAACTTCAAGGAGTTATTGGATCCAAGGGTTTAGAAAATATTCATTTTAGTTATTGATTTTTCGACATTATTTTGTTTTGACAAATGAATCATTACAACACATTTTGATACTTTTTACGCATTTCTGAACATATGCCAGGGATGACAGAAATAACGCAACAATAACAAACTGACATCAAAAGCATCTTTAATTTGATTATGTATTAAATTGATTCCTTGATGTCATTCGGTAGGATTGCGTAAAGAAGATAATTCGGTTAATAGCCATTATTGCAAGTATAGGTTAGCTATTACTTGTGGCAAACGTATGTGTCACGCTATTTCTGTGTTTAAAGCATAGAACAAAGTTACTCCTCAACATAAAACTGATCCAAGGGACAAAAGAGCACACATGTCTCTGTAATTTATAAATACAATATTGTGATAACATATACTTTAAGAGATATATGTATGGTTACAATGCAATTATAATACAAATATGAAGCCATATAAACAATACAAAAATAATTTATTAATCATTCGAGAAAGAAAAGAAAAAGTTCAACCAAAAAAAAACTCGTTTATTTTAAAGCAATCGTTCGTAAATGACTTTCTTTAATATTGATATAAGAAAAAAGAGAAAGTGCTACAAAACAAAACCCATTTGTTGTAAAACAATTGTTCGCGCTAATATATTTTGAAATGTAAAACGTATTCGTTATTGATGATAAGAATGAAAACGAGCTATTATAATTTATTGTTATACGTTTTCTCTTATAAATCATTGCCAAGAATTAAATTAAGAAACAATATTTGTTAAACGTAAAACGTCTATTGGGAAAAGCAACAAACGATTGATTTCCTCAGTATTATGTGATTTAGATATATCAATTAATATATTTAGATATATTTACAAGAAATCTTATCATATTTGTGGGTTCTTAAATGTAAAGAAAATGTCATTTAGCAACAGTCTAGTGTAGAGATTAACTAGTATACACATTATAATAATACCGTCTCATTTAAAAAAGAAGCCACATGCCAATGCCATAATGAAGTTTATAATGACGTTATTATTTGTTTGATATAATTACGGATTCCTTATTTCCTTTCAAATTGACATTAACGTTTGCCTTAGTAAACTGAAAGAATGATAAACTAGGGAATACAGTTTAGACTAAGAGGTAGTAAAATTCAAAAGTAAAAGATAACACAGCTCAATAAGGGAGGCCGGCTATCAATGAACGCAGCCCCAACAATATCCAGCAACATAGAGTCAGCAGAACAAAGCACTACCGAGAAGTTTAAACTCGCACCAAACAGCCAATGTAGCCATTAAATATTCTTTTGAGATAAGACAGTGTAAATAAGGATATTCCCGGTCTAGCTAAATTGTCTTGGTATCACAGTTACGATGGTAAACATTCGTGTTATTTACGATACAGGAAGCCATGTTATGTGAGTTTACCTTCAGTACATATATAACGTTCATGAAAGTCCTCTATATGACTATACGCTAGCATGAAACGAGTGAGAAGCTTGACACACATACACTTGTGTTTCTGTTAGAACAGACATGTTGATCAGGTACAAAAATTTAATTTTGAAAGGGGTTCTGAGGTTATGATGCCTGCATATCAAAGCAAATATCAAAAGCAGGCAACATATTCTTAGGATAATTAAACAGTATTCGAGTAGGAATGCAATGTACTGAAATCATCCAATCAAACAATAAATCAACTTACAGGAACTAAAACATACCACAAACATGAACACACAACATGTCATGCTGAACAACTCCAAGTTTAGAAAAATTAATGTAACATTTTTATTCTTCGGCATCTACATGCTTCTTAATGTGCGTAACTTACCTAATTAGATTCTTACGAAATAGATATCCCTTTACAGAGAGAGTATAGGGCATTGGCGAAAACTGCATTTGCATCACCATTATCTGTCATGAATGTTATAATAATAATTTAAAATATTATAACATGTTTATCCACCATTGATAAATAATCGTTAACATTGAAATACGTGTGTATGAATATATCTTTTTATAATTACAATGTAGTTAACATATAAAAACAGCTATAAATCAGAGACAAACACATCGCTGGTTATTACAGTTTTAATCATGCTAATACTTTTATTCTTTTTTTTATTTTGCCTTTGATGCGGTTTGTTAAATGGCCTTTCCACTGTGTTAACAGGGATTGTTAACTGACAAAGGACTGCTACAATGACGGTGTAATAAAAATCATCATTACCAGCATAGTTTTGTTGTTTTTGCTTTTTCTGTTCAATATTATTTTCCTAAGATATGAATAAAAATGTGTTTACATATAGTACTTTGCAAATGTATGAATTTGTGTGTATCTTTTCAGAACATTGTTATTACATCAAATTTCATGGTATTGTATTATTGTATTATTTCATGACTTCTATTGTTTGCATTGTACAATAAAGAGAAATAAAAAATGTGTTTACTTGCTGAAATTAATTAAAGCGACATTATGCTCATATTAAGTTCAACTAAAAAAGTAAAGTATTTCAAATGATTCACTTTCATTATCATTATGGTGATTGTCGATAGTTTATATATTAAAAATATTAAGGTAAAAACAACATTACAAAAAGATGGCCCAACTATTTTAAAAATTGATCGCGATCGATACATTCTGAACGATATTTTTAGGGAAAACTTTAAAGCAATAGTTCATAATAATAGGACTATTTATCAACTTGAAGATAAATCAATCCTGTTTTAAATGTTCTGACTCTATTTTATTGAGTCTATTCATTGCAGATTACAAATCAATCATTTACCATAAAACAAAAGTTTATCATAGAAACTAGTTCAGTCAAGTCGTTAGCTCAATTAATTCCTAATAAATTTCCTCTCCAACGGATTTTCTTTTGACGGATTACATAATTCACAATGCATATCAGCAGTTTAATTTTCCACTTCCATACAATTCAATTTCAGATGATAATTAAAATTTTGATGTTGTGTTATTGAGTGTTTCGTCTTACGGTATTGATAATTCCCTATTGGCGTATAAGAGTAAGAAAATGAATCATCTTCGTTTAAACATTATCATTAAATTAAATCGAAATTGATATATGCATTGTATGCTTTTAATATGTTTGAAGTATTTTACAGAATTGTGCCCTTATTAACATACAAAATGGAATATATCAAATAATTTAGTCTCAAGGCAGCCTCTTGTATTTCATCATTTACAAACAAAATGGGTCATGCTGTTGATCTTAAAGAATGAATTCAAAATATTGAAGCAATCGTAATGAGATATATTACTGATAACTCAATTTTCTTGATATGTTATGCCTCAATGAAAACATGTTGGTATCCATATACATTTTGAGCCGTCATTAAACGTATTTTATTTCATAATTTTCCATATACATGTAAATCTTAAAATCAAGCCTAAATAACTTCTTGTTTGGTATCATACCATTTTGTTATAGAAGAAAATCTTAAAATATTTAAACTTTTATTAAAAGTTCTGAGGATTGACATACTAATCTTAAGTAAGCTTACGTCGTCTTTATTTTATGATTATTACCGAATAATTGAACACTTAACATGCATTAATACGAATTAGGAATCTAAAAAGCTAATCAAAAAAGAATTACGAAACAAAACAAAACAGAATAGTTCATGGAATATCAAATTCAAAGTAATAAGGCACGAACATGTGACATTCTGCTTTAGGAATGTATACCTGAATGGAAAGAATACCAAATTACTCAAGGATATCAAACAATAAACATTAATTGAAACACGATATCCAAAAACAAACTAAATTTCGAAACAATGCTTTCAAGCAAATTGCTTCTGTCTGCTGAACGTTTCATCTTAAAGTAAATGTTTTAGAATAATTGATCAAGACCTTTAGAAATTTTATTTCACCGACGTTCAATAACTGTTTCTCAGACAAATTTATAATCACTGTGATGTATGGAAAGTATCACGTGTCATTGAAATCTCACATTTAGATTTACATTTTGAAAATATGGTGCACCACGACAAATACCGAAATCAATAGACAAAATATACACCTTACAAATCACACCTTCATTTTTTTCTACACAATCGGATTTTCTCCTTTCCCTTCTTCTTTTTTGGGATATGGTAGCAGGGACCATGCATAAAATTAGAGATAAATACATTTATAGATAAATTAGGTAAATTATGATAATATTATACATTTTAAAAGAAAAACAAAGAATATACATATAAATTTCAATGTGTTGATGTTCAGATCGGAATGCCCTTCCCGAGCGAACGCCCATCGTAATCGGAATATCAATCTCGATTGCAGGTATCCCTGGGAGGAAAACCAGTCTGAACCGCCGCAAACACATGTCAGACATTTTTACCTTATATGTTCTACCATATCTTAAATGGTATACTTCATTGAATGTACATTTTATAAAAATACAATTTATATCTATACAATGTTTACTTTTATCTCACAGAAGCCCATGAATTGACTTAATGGCGTCATTCTAGACATGCGGTTTCATTCTAAAATACGCAGAAATGATTATAACTTAAAGGTTACCTCAAGTTCTTTCTGATTAATATTGAAACAGTTTCAATAAAATTAACAAAATATAAAGTCCGACACATAAAATCGTTAACAAATGCTTTCTTTTATTGAATTTGTAAGTAATCAATGGTTCATATTGAACAAACGTTTTAAATTGCATAGACATTGTTCTCGCAGCCCATCAAATAGAGATGTTTTTATTTCCTTGAAATTCTAATTAATCACTGTCATAAATTATAAAGATGTCATAAAATAGAAAGAACAAGTTTCTTTTTTACATTCTTTCAAACCGGTTAATTTAAATAACATTGCATTAAGCTGTCTAAAAATATGTATCTGTCAGTTGGCATGCAAGGAAACATATCCTGCAATCTGATCCTTACCGTTTACACATGATAATATATAAATATAATTTGTAGGGAATGGTTGTTATCGAATATTGTCTCCGCTACCTGTTTTACTGACATGCAGATCGGGCTACAAAAAGTATATATAACATAATAAAGATCTAAAATGTATAAGTATTCAATAGTAAATTTGTTTTTAAATTCAATTCAATTAAAGCTCGCAATTTATTTTTTCTGCTGTAAGATAAACTTATAAAATGATAATACAGTAATTTAAGTAAAATGAGCAAAGAATCAATAATTTCCCCAAGAGGTCGCAATATATTGAAACACATTGCAATTTCTTGCCAGATGATCTGAAACACAAATGTATATTTGTAAAAATGTCCATGTAATATTCAAAGTAAAACTCAATGTTTTTTATATTTTGGAATTCCGCCAAACTTTCGTTGAAAATAAGAGAAGCTGCCAGATGTTTCTAGAGGTCGCTCTACTGAAAAATTTATGACGAATATTATTAATATCATTATTATTATTATTATTGTTATTATTATTGATTATAATCGTAAATTCTCGGGAATCTTTTTTTAATGTTACAGGTTTTGTTTCAAATTTGTTAAATGCGCTTCTCTTATTGAAATAGGTACTCAACTAGATTATGTGCTACTCAGGAAACAGCTTGAGATCTTGCACCTACACTGAGTATTATAGTTGGTATGATGTACGCCCAATATTGAACAGATGGAAACTTGTGACTATGACTATGTGACCTTTGCAGTTTTGGTGTGTCATACATATACATTGCATTTCCCTAATTCAATTTATTGAATGATTTTCCATCATTTGTTGCTGATTATAAGTACAAGATTGATCAATCAATCTATTATACACTCAAAGTTTCGAAAATTATTCTGATACTGCACATATTTATATTACCTTATCATTATAAAATGGCTAATCGCATGCATGAGTCTTACACAATATATTGATATCATGACAAACAAATGGTATTATATCTGTATATAGTGGGTGTAAACTACATAATTTTCAAAACATTGATATGTTAAGTGCGGTATTTGTCTCATTTGCATGAAGAATATTAAATCTTTCTGTAATTCTAAATCACTAAAAATTGAAGACATTCTATGGAAAAGGGAAATGCAATTATTGTTTACAATAAAATTACTTTATTGTCAACTATTGAATAATTGTCAATTTCCCGGAGGCCTAATGGTTTGTCAAAGTTGTAAGATGGGCAATCCCTTTTAATATAAAAAGCCCCGAAAGAGGCTAGGTTTTTATATATACTTCATCGAAAATGAAATAATCACTTTCTCGTCAAACGCATACTGTTTCGGAATGTTAACTTTAGTTTTTTAAGTTTGATATGATAATTGCATTACTGAAATTACCTATACACATTCAAAACATGGTTTTAAGTCATTGACTTCGGCTATTTGGTGCAGACGCAAATAAAGAAAGTGTAACGATCTAGACTGATATAATACTTGCTAATTGTACTTATTACTACAGTAATTCAATTTATTTGTCGCATTTAATGTAGCGGAAACGTAATCTAAGAACACACCACCTGAAACACTGATCTATTTCCTGTCACAAGTAAACGACATCCTTGACGAAAGAATATATTTATTGCATGTTATATTACGTAACTTAAGTTTCTCTGTATACCTCGAGGGAGTTAAAGTCTTACCTTACTAGTATAATTGCGGAGTCAAAAACTTATATAATTATATTGAAACGGAACGCGGCCAGTTTGAAAAGATTTTGTTTCAGGAAACGACGGCTTTTTTTCTCTGACGCATTTTGAACCCACGCAGCTGGAAATCCAATCATAAGATTGTTAGTCTAACGCGTTTTCCAATCAGTCTTATGAAGCAGACTATCGGATAAACGTCGCTTTTTCTTTCAAGATGTTAGTCTTAAATATCAAAGAGAAAGTTTGAAAGCAACGATAATTAAATTGTGTATTGAAGGTAGAAATTTCATTGTGAATATGTAATAGATAATACTCGATTTGCTATGTTATTAATGAGTGTCGGACCAAGACATAAATAACACACATCTCTATAAACGGAGTTTGTTTAAAACATGTAAACATGTCATTTACAAACTCGTTCACATATTCTCTGCATTTCACTTAAATATTGATGTTTTCATAGCCTTCGAAGGATCACCCCTTTTCTTTATGTTTGTAACGACACTGATACGAGGTCAGAAATGAAGTCTTATCATGTTGAAGAATAAATAAATTAGACTAGAAGGTTTCTTTTCCAAAATGAACTGTTATCGTCGTAGACATATCACTATGTAACTCTTACAGACTCTTTAATATTAATAAGATTCGTATTAAACCAACTGCATTAAGTTTTGAATCACTACGGGTCAATTCACATCTCAGGGATCAGGGAAAAGACAAATATCATTATGAACAATTTCATCGTGTCTGACTTGGAAAAGTTATTGATATATAAAACATGTGAACATTGATCAATTTAACTGCTAAATTATACTGTTACAAAATAATATGTTCCAAAAATCAGAACTTAGATAAAATATACTTTAATTGTTTTTCTCAATATAAAAGAAAAGGAATTAAACGATGCAAAAAATAGAAAGCAAAGGCCTGTTGCTGACTTTTCTTTTCTCTCAATCGAAATGTTCTGTTACAAATATTAAATTTTTAACTCAATACTGTCAAAACCAGTGCCAGACGATTTGTTTGAAGCTTACATTAGCCCCATTTATGAACTATGCTTCCGAGGAAACACCGTTTCTCTAGAACTTTCTCGTGTGTAATAAACTTAATAAGTAAAACAACACATTTTAAAGAAAGAAAAAAGGCCGAAACATAGGGTTCCTATCCTTACCCAGAAAGGCAATAAAGCATGTTTAAAAACATGTATTATACAGAAAATTTATAAATGCCATCATACTTTCCCTTATGCTCTCTATGGACATATCATATTGAAAACAAAATAATGTCTTTAATTTCATTCTTTGAAATAAGTTATGAGGGAGAATCTCCAAGACTATAGATTTTAAGAGCTCTTTTACTTCCCGGTTTGTTTTTATGATCAACAACAAATGGAATTCGTTTGTGAGTGAAGTTGAACGAACGATTTATTGTCAATTATTCGTTCTTGAAATACATTGTTTTCTGTTATTTCTTGTTTACTTCTCCTACTACATTCAGTTTAAGTGGTCGTTCTTAAAGTGTAATGTTTGCATGGAGTATTTGTAATACTATTTGACATATTTCTACGTCATGAATGCCGGTGTCTTTATACCTTTTCGTCCATCAACAATTATAATTTGAGTTGAGTTGTGTATAATTATCAGAATTATTTAATTAAAGCAGAGAAAAACAACATACGTAAACATGGACACAATTTTCTATTTATGAAATATTGAATACTTCTGTATTGCCTAAAATAGTATAGAACTGTGTGAAATATAATATGAAAAACAAGATCAACAAGGAAGTGCGGCGTTCAAAGAACGCAACCACCACACCATGGAGAGGGTCAAACATGAAATAAAAAATAATGAAGGGCTATACATTGGCAAATTTTTGTTTCTTAATTCCCCTGTATAAATAGCCAAATCTTGTGCAGTGGCTTTATGCTTTAAATTGAATATATAGCATACTCTAAGCGCAAAGGGTAAAAATATTTTTAAGTAAAATAATTTTTGCCTGAGGATATTTCATTAATGAGGCAAATGGGAACGAATTATGTGTTTGCTCCCAATTTAAGAGTTCATTGGATTTTACATTATCCAATACAAACATGAACAACGGGTGTACGTATTTTATTTTTGTCATGAAATATTTATGATATTTTTTCTCCTTTACTATTCATTATCTTTTGTTTCACATATGCGTATTTGGATAAAAATTATAACACCTTACTCAGCTTCAGAATGCTTGCACTAAGAGTGAGATTTGTTTGGAGAAGTGATTTAGGTTTTTATGATTCCAATGTGGTGGTTTGTTTATTGAAGTGTTCGAAATGAGTTTATCCTAGGTTGATTTTAATGCTTTTTTTCACTGTTAATTACATTTTTTTGTATGTATAGTATGCCAAATGTTAAACATGAATACTTGCAAATTCAGAACAAAGTTTGCGTAATAATAATATATATGCTGACGTATTAATCATTCATTAGCAATCAATTAAATCCCGATTACAGTCAATTACTCTTAATTACAAAGACAATTTATTATTAACCTTACAAAAACTGCATTTTTTAACGGAACCCAAAGTTATAAACTGATATTTGGATGTTTACAATGAAAAAATACGCCACGTAAAGACTGACAAGAAATCAACAACAGTGGTGCTATAGAGACATACATTTCTTTGCGCTTATAAAGGATGTTTATACTACATACAACAATTAACATTTATCCTTACTCATTACTTGTGCGAATATAAGATAGTTGAAAGAAAAACAGTATGTATGTCATAAAGTAATAGATATCTAATCGAAGATTAAAGTTAATTTCAAAACACAACATATCTGTCAAGAATAAAGCTATTGCAAGAGAACACGTCATATTAACTTTGAAAACGCAGATCGTATACGTCATTTTATTTCTTATATAGATATATTTTACCAAAGAGAACTTTTAAATTAATAAATGTATGTCTTTTTAGGATATACTTGAACTAACATTCGCATATTCTAGGAAACTGATTAAAAGTAAATATGGTTACTCATACGTTGGACTATTTTGGTAACACTTTTTGCATAAGATGTCCAATCAATCATATTATCAATGATGATAGATAGTTGTAATGATGAAAGGGAAGTTAAAATTATTGCTGAAGACAAAAGGGATAATTTAAGATTTCAAGCTACATACAATAATGCTTAGGACAAATAAATACTAAAATTCGCTGTTTTAACTTTGTTGCGCAGCTGTGTTGGCTTACTTTAATATTAGTAGATTTCATTGATAAAACAAATACTTTAATAATGTTTTGCTTTGAAAAAACTATCATCGCTGAAAATGAACATTACTTTCCTTTTTTTTTGCTACATTTTTAAGTGCTTTTCAGTAAATGGTTGAAGAAAATTTGGTGTTGGGAGTTTTATTTGAGGAGTCAGTAATTATTTTTAGACAGCTACGCTAGAAAAATTAAATTTCTTAAATAATTTTACTTGATACCTTGTTATTACAAAGTATACTTTTTACATAATTTTAAAAATAAATTGCTTCCCAACATGTATGTTCGCTGTTTAAATACGATTTTATTATCATTGTATCATTCATCAAGTTGATTACAAAATAAATATACAAATGTATAAAATTAATTGAAACTTTTATATTGTTGTTCTCCCTTTCTACCTTTCTATTTCATCACATCTACTTATGTTTCATATAAGAAATGTTACCCCATCCGAAATACTCATATGTTTTTTTTCATTATCCTGCTTTAAAAGTAGACGTAAGTGTTAAAAAAATAACAGAATAATTGATGCTGAACTATAACAGTGATACAGACCTATAATTAATAAGTAATAGATACAAAACGAATACGTACCGATCTTTAACAATTTTAAGCAATAAATAAATAAAGCAAATTCCCAGACAACTCATGAACTTAGAGTAATCACATGAGTAGTAAGCTTTTGTCTCCTAAGTATAAGTAACCTAAGGTCAATATTAAGTAAAATAGAATAGCTTTAAATTTAACGCTGATGGAGTGTTTAATGAATTTTGTATAGTTGTTCAGATATAATGTGAAGTGTTTTCAGTTTAAAAATCAAATTATTGTAAACAAAAGATAACCGTGAATTAATTGCTATATGCTTTTTGTGATATAACTAAAATATGTCTGCAGTGCAATTGTTTTTTATATTTATTTGAATCCCTTGCAAAAACATAGTATTATAGTAACTGTTATAAAGACATAGTAATTTATCAACACTTATAATAAATTGCTTTTCCAAATTGTGTTGCTGTTTATTGAAATTAAGATATTATCGTTAATATCATTCGACAATTGAATATTAAATTGAATTTCAAATGTAAAATCAAATTAAATAATTTTTCATTGCGTGTGTTACAATTTGCATTGATATTTAAGTTCAAAAGCAACCCAATTTACTTTATTTATACCGTTAAAAGAACTTCAATGGGGTTCAAAAGAATCAAAATATAAATTCAAAATATGAATTTCTTACACAGATTGCCTGGGTCATTAAAAAATGAAAGATGTGCAAAAGGTTATTAATCTAGATAAACTGAAAATCGTATTGTTAGCCCAATTTCAGTGAAAAACATTGTAACACTTTTCAATTTTGAGTCATTTTTCATAACAATCACTCTTGAATGACGAAATGAGCTAAAAATAAAACAATTTGCACAACAGTTAATGGTCTAGACCTTTATCAATTGGAATATTTATGTTCAGTCCCATCATGTCAAAAAACACCTTAGTGGAGGTCCTATAACTGCATGAATCAAGGCTTTTAATTAGCTTAATCGTTGGGTTGCAATGATTAATTCAAACTGTCATTTATAATTATAATGAAAAGGACTTATGCTTAACCTAATACATGTACTAATTTTGGTTAGCTTTTAACATGTTGATTTTAATTTAGTATTTTGTAAAGTAAATTAAATTGATTAAATTATGATATTTAAAGTATTTCCTTGATATTTTATACGAAAATGTTCTTTAAGATGTGTATATTGTGTCATAGAATAAATAAGAACAATACAACATTCATTGTATGATTTATAACTTTGCAGCATCCTTGTCTGAAAATGCGTTGGTGTCATTTCCAATAATTACAAAAAATAATGGAATAATGTCTGTAAGCGGAAGAAATCTAAACGTGTATTGCTTTATTAAAATGTCAATACAAATGTATGGCATTGTTAGCATGCATGTCAAAAACAAGTAGAATTGTGCACTCTTTCAATTGATGACAACTTTATAATCATTATGGATGACAGAGATTAATGTAAAACTGACGGAAATAGAAAATTTTTCTAGATATACAATTTTTATCTTTATCTTGATATTTTGCGGATAAATATATTAATTTTACCAATTACAACACATATGTGTCAAATGGTCAATTATAATAGTTTATACAGTTTTTATTGACAGTATATTATTGAAAGCATAGTATGTTGCACTTGCTTTTCCCTTCCCTATACTTAATAGCTTAAGTGCACTTAAAGTTAGTAAAATACAAAATTTAATGCAAAAATGCTTCGCACATGGTTTTAGCTACTTTAAATGTAAACTACTGGAAATACTTACATGTGTCATATTTGAGAGAAAAAACCGGAAACGCAAAACCACATGTCTTTACATTTTAATGAATCTTAAAATACTGCTTCCTTTTTCCATTTTTTTTTTGTTACATTATATATGAAATACACAAAGATGAAATGAATGTCAGAGACACCGTATTATCATATTATTGAGGCAAACGTATCAAGCTGATATGGATAACTTGATATTTTTAATGGGGTGTCACATCGACATTCTACACGCTAGCTGGATAGCTTCCAAACATGAAATAATTAATAATGGAACCGACAGCGGTAACAGAAGTCGACCACTCGGCCAAGGACGCCCCTACTTATATATAACCAATATATTAACATCAATGGGAGCTTATGATTTATTTCTGATTCAGGTTCGGTGGTTCAACGACTGGCCAAAAGTTGGTTAGACTGAAAGGCATATACAGTTTTTAATACATTTCAATAAAATGTCTGAGAAAACAATTACTTATATGCGTTAATACAATAACAGTTTGTGAAAGCATGGATCAACTTTCATCTGACGTACAAGTGTAGCAATAAACTCGTACTTTGAGATTGTAGACTTTATCTATTTATTAGAGAATTCTATACTCGCAGACAAAAACAATTTGCTTGAAAGCAGTGTATCGAACAGCAGTAATTTATTAATTTGTACTACAAAATCCTTAGTGTGAATATAAAGAGTTTTTTAGTTTCATTTGTAAACAGTTTGATGCATTCACAATATTATTAAAGTATACAATTTGATCAATGTGTGCAAACTTTACAACGTTGACATGCTTCACACAAGATGTTAATGTACATTACATGTACACAATGCAGAAACTGTACGTGAAGATTGAAAAAATGAAGCTTTATAACTAGATAGAGAAGCACCTTTCCCTGAAGAAATTGGTTGTTTGAGGAATACATGAATCAAAAATATTACTTCTATTCTGAAAGAAAATGATTTTGAGTTATTATTCTGTGACCATATTTCTGAACAAGGTTTAATTTTCTTTCATAATAAACATTTATGTTGACATTTTGTTTTTTAGACGTTGTTGTTGTTAAAATAAAAAACCAAACCTTTGAATAACAATCAAAATGTTGTCCGAACATCTTTTATTGGATAACTTATGTATGTAATCAATTCTTGATGTCCTTTGGTTTGATTGCGAGATCGTTTGTCTTAAAGCCATCTTATCAAATATAGTAAGCTTATTCTTATTGAAAAAACGCCGTAGAATGTTGATGAGTTCGAGTCACTCCGATGACTCATGTCATAAGACTCATGTCACATGATGACATTGGAGGTGTCTTTGTTATTATTTGCATCCCGTAAAGATGAGTATGCACATGTTTTTATGAAAAACAAATTAAAGTATGTGACCGTATTAGAGAATCATCCAGTTTAAGCTCGTATGAGTCCATTAGTGAGATGTTTTCAATATATAATTTGCTTTGTAAATAACTTTGGTATTTAAATAAAATACAAAGTTAATCCAGATTGAACAAGAACTGTTAATACATATCTTTGGCCGTGGTAAATCAGCTTTTACTTGCAAAACTCATTCCGGATGTTTGGATTAATGAAGAAATGACAGCAGTGCCTACATATTCGAAGTTTCATTGCAGACACATATGCAGCATCCTCAGTCCAACAAACTGTACTAGGAGACGATGTATTGTGCTTTCTTATGTATGGGCAACATCTCAGCTCCACAAAGCGATATGTCTAACCAGAGAAGCATCATCCCAGAATCTAGCTTTAGTTAATGAAATATTTTGACCAACGACTATCAGAAGGTTTTGCAACCTCGAGTCGGTTACTCTTCGAGCAATGTTTGCAAAAGTCAAATCAGTTTTTTCCATGAATGCATGCCTTTATATATGATCATGCTGATTATTAAGGCAGTATTAACTGTATTTGAAACCAATATTGACATATCCAAAACAAGATTTTCCACTCAATTCAACTAATAAATCCAATAGCAAAAACAGAAAACGCCAGGCAATTCAAAACAAACACTGGATCTAATAATTTATCCGCATCAACACGTTTTGCTTTAATTTATATCTTCAGTACACCCTGGTATATTGTTTTTAGATTTTGCATTTCGGTTAAGATCGAAACAGAATTATTAAGCAATATGTATAATTCTTAATGAAATTGAAGTGCTAAAGAGAAATACAAAAGCAACACTAAAGAATACAATTGACATGCATTTAATTGTTGGCAGTTATATAAATATTTTTAATAATTACGCAAAAATAAATGAAAATATTAAATCAAATGAACATCCGAATCACTTATTTGACCCAGGTAACTGAGAATTAACGCGATCTGTGGTCTTGTTTTATTGGACAATACTTATAACTCTATAATGAGATTTTGAAAGCAATGTAAAATTTATCTGTGTAGGGAGAAATCGTAAATCAGAACTTAAATGTCTGAAAAACTTAAATAGCAAAATGAAAAACTTACAATTCTAAGAAACTTAAAGGTACAGTTTCCCTTTGCAACAAATGTATCCTGGCTTCTACTGTCCTTACAGAGGAACAAAACGTTTCTCGTACTACTTTTGGCCTTTAACATTCATACAATTAATTACTGAGAATTCATTAAAACGTTAACACAAGACCTAATATAAATATTGTATCTCATTATTCAAAAATACGTCAGCAGCTATTTTATACGATAAATATGCAGAATTGTTTATTTATAATTTTAACATTTTCAACAATGGTCTTGTATCTATGCATTGATAACTTGCATTATTTACATGTCTGTGCCTGCTTATCCTGTTTGAATTTCACCTTCTCTTAAATGTAACTCTTCTTTATGTTCCATTTCAAATGATTCCATTGCTTAGTTATTTCAATTCCCCCTATCACCCACTCCCCCCCCCCCAACAAAAAAAGAAAAAAGACAGTTTGTTTCAAAATTAAGTACAATATATCTTTTATCGTATTGTCCCAACTATATCTTTTGTCTAATTATATCTAAAAAAACACATCCTTATCAAGACTTCACTTTAGTGTGGCATATCTACAATAGATGACACACAATAGTAAAGCATTTGTTGCGTTTTACAATTATATGTAACAGACTTTTCTAAAATAGTCGTACTTTAGACAAAGCATACACTCAGTTCCAGTAACATGAGAATTACATTTTATCACGAAAGCTTTATTTATTCGCACCAATTTCAGAGCAAATTAAAATTAACAATCTCGTGTTAATATCGCTTTTAGAGCAAATATATATCGGACTCTAAAATAATCTTGGAAATGTCTGAAAACTTCTGCGTATTCCTATACAATTTACTTTTTGTTAGCAACTGGCTTTAGAATGTCTTTCCCTTGTAAGGACTCCATTGGATCTGTTTCTCTTAATAATGCAATTTTTTCATCATAATATTTTTATCCATTTATTTATTTAGGTTTCCAGTTGTCTTAATTTGTTGTGTTTTTCTGCATGTATACATATTCTATTTTAATTAGATTTGTGTTGATTTCCCGATATCTATTTTTAAAAAATAAAATAACTGTTATGAGAATGTTGAAATTACATAAGTCGTTGGATATTGGTCTTTTTCAACATACCGTAAACAGTGTGAACACAGAAAATCATCGCCCTTTATCACCATTATAGAGATTCAAACCAATCAAACAAAAAACATTAGTATGTTATATGTAAATAGGTTGTGGTTGTTTTTCTTATTAAGGTCTAAAATCAATAAAAAAGCAGAGCTTGCGGCGACACTATAAATTACTGATGTAACATTTTAATTAAGAACAGGTGGGTGGATACTTTAATAATCGGAGCAGGGTGTAAGGAAAACAAATGAAGCGATACAAGAGCATTGCAAAACATGTTAAAACGACACGATAATGTCATGTATTAACAGTAATGTATAGTAATAGTATGAATTTGAAATAAATTAAATGCGAATATATAAAACGAATAACAATGTTTACTTCTGATTGATTTGTTAATCCGAGTCTGATAACAATTCCGT
This sequence comes from Ruditapes philippinarum, assembly GCF_026571515.1. Lineage (NCBI taxonomy): Eukaryota > Metazoa > Mollusca > Bivalvia > Venerida > Veneridae > Ruditapes > Ruditapes philippinarum. The sequence continues at coordinate 299,635 of NW_026860231.1, forward strand.
AACATTCATTTTAGTGCTAATGTAAAATACATTGGTAAGGAAATAATTGACCCAAGAAAAAGGGTGATTTTTCAGGAAGGTAAATACATAAGTTTTGACTTCGATATCTGGAACAAAGGGATCCCTTTGACTCAACAAAATCAGCATCTTGAAAAATGCAGACTTGGTTAGCAATGTCGTAATACGACTCGTAGATATTTATTTCGATCCTAGCTCTCAAAGTGCATGCATGTGAGACAGTTAAATAAATGCATTATTCGTGAAATTACGCAACAATTGTCTAAACAATGGTTAAAAGTTCAAATTTTAACGTACCTTGCATATTTTTTCTATAGCAGGAGAACATGAAAAAGCAGACCGTGTGCGTCATTCTGTTCCTCATATGGTTCTATAACACCAAGAATTCTTGACAAATAGATATAGGCTTGCTGAATATATATACCTAAAGTAATGATCGCCTATTTCTGGCTACTAATTAAAACTAAATATGGTAACATATGTTCTATAATTATTTTGGAAACAGAATATATCTGGAATAAGACCGTCAATCAATCATCAGTGATAATTAATTGTTGAAATAATATTCAATTAAATTATCGATGATTATAGTTGAAATGGGAAAATGTAGCAAAGATTTTTAGAGAAAAAAAACACACACGGGGTTATTTAAGATTTTGAGCTACAAGCCAAGACACTTGGCATAGTTTATCGGTTGATATGATATGGAGGATACTTGATTGATATACAAAGCTTTAATTGCTTTTGTCGTTGCAAAACTTTCTGATCAAAAACATTTCTCGTACCACTTTTGGCCTTTACAATTCATACAATAAACTATTGAGATTTTGTTTAAACGTTAACACATGACCTAGTATAAATATTATATCTTTATCATTTAAATATATGCCAGCAGCTATTGTATATAACAATAAAACAAATATGTAGCATTGTTTAATAATAATTTCTATTTTTTTCAACAATGGTCTTATATCTATGCATTGATAACATGCCATATTACCATTTCTGTGCCTGCTCATCTTGAATTTGTTAATAATGTTTGGTCTTACAGGGAGTGTTTTAAATACATACAACATTTTCAATCCTAGCTCTCAAATTACAGGCATGTGTGACAGTTAAAATAAATGCAGTATTCATAAAATTTTGTCACAGTTGTCTTCCAAAAGTTTAAAGTTCAAAACTAAGCATACCTTATACTTTATTTCTCAAGCAGTAATTATTTTTAGATAGCTGTATGTGTAATAGTTATCTTATTTTATAATTTATTTTACACTATTTTTTTAAGTAGAACATAGTACTTTTTTTAATTTTCCAACTTCTATTTTATTTTTTTTAAATGTTTTTTTTGTGGTCGCAATGTAAATCGTATTGTATTATTCAAATTAATACTAACAAATCGAAAATACAATGTTAACATTTTCGTTTTTCTTCTAATTTTTGCCACTTTATATATTATGTTCTCCTGTCCAAGACACTTGTGTGTTTTTTTATGTTTCTACTGTAGGACTACATTTAAACAATAATAAATTTATTACAACAAAATTATTGATGATGGAAACAAAAGTCATCATTACAGTGATTTGGTGCTATCATTAATAAGTAAGTAGAAACAAATCAAATCCACATAATGATCTTCCATATTTTTAAATGTTGAATAGTAATTCCCAATCTGCTCATACATCGGGTGTAAACGTATAAGCTATTCACGTTTGTCTCATAAATATGAACAGCCTAGGGTCTAGATTAATCATTACTAGAATAGCTTTGAACTTTGCGCTCAAAGATTGCTTAATGAAATTTACATAGTTATTCCGATACAATGTGGCGTTTATCTATTTACTATTTGTAGAGTTGTTACGAAACTTTTGTCTGAAATGCGATTCTTTAACAACGTTTTTTCAGTATCATTTGGTGACGTTCGAAATGCTAGTGAATGAATTTATCGACTCCGTGAATTAAGGAATGTTCCACCATTTTAAAATCAAATATCATATTATGAATATATCTACTTTTTACCAATTTATATAACTGATTCTATCACTCCACGTGATTTTGTCACTATAGACAAAGAAGGGAAAAAAACGGTATTAAACTGCCAATAAACACTGGTTAGGGACTACTTGTATATGCGGCTTTTATGTTTTTACCCTCGATTATATTGTTAACAAAGCCTTTTAAAGCAACAATAAACAATAATTTTTATTTATATTTTCAGTTTTTATAATGTTTTCTTTTTATACAATACCGAAATAATATCTCACATACACTAACGCCACATATTTGATCCATATCAGTTAATAAATAGTTTGACAAAACGGCGCCAATCCGTAAGCAGCGTTTTGACGTCATCGTAAGTAAACAACTCATTCATAAACAAGCTGACGTTATTTCATACATACAAGAATGATAAATGGGGCACTGATGTAAACACAATACGACGTAAGTTTTTTATTGTTGAAAACTTGATAAAATAACGTTCTTTTCTTATTATTTATTTTGTTTAATAATTTCTATATCTTTGCAACAGTAGGGTGCGAAAATCGAACAACGTTATACGAAATTCGGCACTGGAAAATATTTCCGCTTCAAAAAATAACATTAGTGATCTTCCTTATTTCATCGTGATAGAATCGAAATAACATCGGCCTAAGAGATGTATATCGGCTATCTAACACCGGTTTTGTCGTTTGATGCGAAAAAATTAACCACTCAGGCCTACGGCCTTCGTGGTCAATTCCTACGCATCAAAACTCCAAACCGGTGTTAAATAGCCGATATACACCTCTCAGGTCGATGTTATTTCTTAATTTTACCAACATTAGCATTGTGCCACTTCTGCTTACATTTGGTGAAATAGTTTGTCAAAGGTAAGTGAATAAACATTTGTTTAAAAAAACTGAGATACATTTTAGAATTCATTAATTATTTTCATCCTGAAGTGCATACACTAACTCCGGTATGCAGCATCACGGATTCAATCATTCCAATAGGTACATGGATAATTTTTCCAAAAAATAGTCAAAACACTCAGGCGGGATTAGAGCCCACAGTGGCAAAAGTAACACAATTAAAGTTAACACATTTAGGTATGGAAAAACAAAAAACAACAAAAACAATGTGTCAAAATATGAATTTTTATTTATGTATAAAATATTAAAATTAAAAAATATAAATAAGTATATCAAATTAGTATAGATATATAACACTGCAGGTGTGTTTACTTTCTAATGTACACTTATACCAACCGAAACTTTAATCATTTTACTTGTCATTCAGCTTAAGTTATTTAAAGACTGTGCAAGATATTCTAACATAAAAAAGTTCAACGGCACCAGGCATAGCAATACATTATAATGAAATCTCTGAATTGTCTTAAAAACATTTTTTTCGTCATACCAAACAATTTGTGGAATCGTGTACCAACATTTTTACATAGAAAATACAAATGTAGCAATAAAGTCAGACGTAAAGAATATATTTATTGGAGTATTGTCATACTCGCAGACAAAGGCAAAATAATTATGTACATTAAACCTGGCTGAAATACATTGTTAAAATAATTCGGTATCCAGAAGATATAAAGCTTCGAAGATAAGAAACTAAAATAACTAGTACCAAAGGAAAAATAAATAGGAAATAAATGGCTTTACTCTGAATATTCGATAAACTTATATACGTATATCTGTTTTAAGAAATTGTCTATCAAACTTTGAGTAATTTCTTCTATTTATTCGTTTGTATGAAAACGATACAGAACACACTAGATCAGTCTTTCACGCAACATTTGTTCGTAATAAAATTTCATATACATCAATGTATTTCTATTGAATACAAAGGTCTGATACCTGCTATAAAATAAAAGGTTCATATATATGTCCAATAGAACAGCTAAATTAATGAAGAACGAAAGAAGTTTGCATACATAACTGTACAAACTATCATGTTAACTTCAAACGATTATTGGATCCAAGGATTTTCAAAATAACCATTTAGTATATTGTAACTGAGTTTTTGACATTAATTTACAAACGAATGTTTTGACAAGTCAAAGAGCGACATTGATGTTAAGATCAACATAGCTAAACTTTGAAGGTCTATTTTTTATAATGAAAACCACACATCTAGATACTGTTTGCGCATTTCTGAGCATATGCCATGGATGAAAAATAACGCAACAATCAAACTGACATCAAAAGCATCTTTAATTTGATTATGTATTAAAAGGATTCCTAGATGTCATTCGGTAGGATTGCATAAAGAAGATAATTCGGTTAATAGCCATCATTGCAAGTATAGGTTAGCTTTTACTTATGGCAGACGTATGTGTCACGCTATTTCTGTGTTTAAAGCATTGAACAAAGTTACTCCTCAACATAAAATTGATTTAATGAGCAAAATAGCACACATGTCTCTGTAAGTTATAAATACAATATTCTGATGACATATACTTTAAGAGAGATATGTATGGTTACAATGCAATTATACTACAAATATGAAACCATATTAACAATACAAAAGTAATTTGTTAATCAAACGAGGAAGATAAAAGAAAAAGTTCAACAAAAAACTCGTTTGTTTTAAAGCAATCGTTCGTAAATGAACTTCTATGATATTAATATAAGAAAAAAGAGAACATTCTACAAAACAAAACTCATTTGTTGTAAAACATTTGTTTGTGCTAATATATTTTGAAATGTAAAACCTATTCGTTATTGATGATAAGAAAGAAAACGAGCTATTATAATTTATTGTTATACGTTTTCTCTTATAAATCATTGCCAAGAATTAAATTAAGAAACAATATTTGTTAAACGTAATACGTCTATTGGGAAAAGCAACAAACGATTGATTTCATCAGTATAATGTGATTTAGATATATCAATTAATTTTATTTTCTTTATAAAAAATCTTATCATATTTTTGGGTTCTTAAACGTAAAGAAAATGTCGTTTAGCATCAGCCTTGAGTAGTAGAGATTAGCTAGTATACACATTATGATAATACGGTCTCATTTTTAAAAAAGAAGCCACATTTCCATGCTATAATGAAATTGATGATGCCGTTATTATTTGGTTGAATCTGTTTGATATTAAGGATTTCGTATTTCCTTTGATATTGACATTAACGTTTGCGCCCAAATTTAACTATTGAGAAACTAAAGGAATGACAAACTATGAAATGCAGTTTAGACTAAGAGGTAGTAAACGAAAGCACAGCTCAATAAGGGAGACCGGCTATCATTAAACGCAGCCCGGCAATATCCAGCGACAAAGAACCCATAAAACGTTACCTTGTGGAATACCGAACAAAAATCAAGAAACGGCACGTTGTCATTGTAAACAATTAGATTAAGAGCCAAGTTGTGATTGACACTAAAGAAATATTTAAAGACTTAAAAATGCTTTCAATTTGATTGCTGAAGGAGAATAGATTGAAATTGAAAAGGAATATGAAGACATGGACAAGAATGTAAAATAGAAAGTTTAAGTGATACACATATGTGGCATGGTACTCTTGAGAAATTATCTACACTGTTTCATCTCAAAAGAATATTTAATGGCTACTATTGCAGTTTTGTGCATAAAAAATTTTTAAAAACCCTCTCGGGGCCCAAATTGGAGAAAGTTTAAAATTAGGGGTAGTATTTTTGCAAAAAGAAAAATTTATACCCCATTTAAAAAAATTTTTTAAAAAAGTTATAAAAAAATACCCCGTTAGCAAAATTTTTTGGTAATCACATTACATGAAAATTTAGCAAAACTTTTTGGGTTTATTTAAAAAAAACCCCTTTAGTAGTCTATTTCAGTGTAATATTCGTTCATGAAATTCCTCCATATGACTACACGCTAGCATGATGCGAGGTTTACCTTAAATACATATTTACGTTTATGAAAAACCTCTATTGACTACACGCTAGCATGAAAAGAGTGATAAGTTACACACATACAATTAAAAAAGTTTTTCTGAAAATCAAAGACAAAATTTTTTGTTTTTAAAAAAAGTTATTAAGCTTTGTATACAGGGACTTTCCTGGTCTAAGCCATTTTTGTGTTGCCGTTGAAGTTTAGCTTCAATAAATTAATCAGTCCCATATTACAATAAGATGTATGTATGGAATTGCCACAACTGTTCAAAAGTTAATAGAAAGAAATTTAATTAATTGAAAAAGATGTTCGATCAAACATAACTATATAATTATAACAACAATAGAGTTTGCATGTGCATTTAGTGTTGGTTTAACACTTATTTGAAAAACTGAAATCCAACATGTTTAAACAGTTTATCCGATTTTTTTCTTTTTATAATTATAACAATGTAATTAATATATAAATGAAAACAGTATATTCAAATGTGTAGCTATAAATCAGAGACAAGAAGTCGCTGGTTACCACTGTCTTAATTATGTTATACTTTTGTCTTAGCTGCAGTTGTTTAAATCACCTTTCCACTGTGTTTACACGGATTGTTGACTGAAAAAGACCTGCTGCATTGACATTATTTCCAGTTTATTTTTGTTGTTTTGCTTTTTTGTTCAATATTCTTTTCCTATGATATGAATAAAAATGTTACAAACGTTTACTTGCTGAAAATAATTAAAGCGACATTATGCTCATTTTAAAATCAACTGTAAAAGGAATGTACTCAAAATGATCGACTTTTTAAATAATGATTGGTCAATAGTTTATTCTAAGATATATTAAGGTCAAATAAAAATACATCTGTATAACAAAAAGACTGATCTACTTTTTTTTAAAAAATGAACGCGACCGATACATTCTGGAAGATATTTTTAGGAAAAAGAAAATGTAGCAAAAATAATCGGACTATCCATCAACTTTAAGATTAATTATTTGACTCTTTTTTATTGAGTCTATTCATTGCAGATTAAAACATCAATCATTTACCATAAAGCAAAGGTTTATTCATAGAAACTAGTTCAGTCAAGTCGTTAGCTCAATTAGTTCCTAATAAATTTCCTCTCCAATTGATTTTCTTTGTAAAGATTACATAATTCGCAATGCATGTCAGCAGTTTAATTTTCCACTTCCAATTTCAGATAATAATTAAAATTTTGATGTTGTGTTATCGAGTGTTTCGTCTTACGGTATTGACAATTCCCTATTGGCGTATAAGAGTAAGAAAATGAATCATCTTAAACATTATCATTAAATTAAAGCTATCATGGAATGTGTTTAAATCGAATTTGATATATGCAGTGTGTGTATTTAAATATGTTTGAAGTCGTTTACAAAACATGTGCCCTAATTAAGATACAAAACGGTACAAAAAAAATCAAATAATTTAGCCTTAAGGCGGCCTCCAGTATTTTATTAATTCTATGTCTTTGAGTCGTCATTAAACGTATTGTATATCATAATCTTCCATATTAATCTTAAAATCTAGCCTAAATTAATTTTCTTGTTTGGTACATTTTAAATTTTTTTAAAAAATTTAAAAATTTAAATTTTTTTAAATTTCTTTTGATTAAGTTTTATATTATTTTGTAAGGTTTTGCGTTTATTTTGTATTTTTTATTAACTGAAACCTTTTAATATTTTTAAAGATTTGGAATTAAAGCTTTCAATTTAAGAAATAAATTAAACAAAACAAATAGTTTTATGGGATTAAATAAAATTAATAAAGGGAAATGCATTTTTTTAGGGAAGTTACCTGAAAAGGGAATACTTAATTATTTTTTAAATTTCAAACAAAAAAACATTAAAATTTTATTAAAACCCATATCCCAAAAAACCATAATTTTAAAAAAGCCTAAATTAATTCTTTGTCTCCTGGTGAAAAAATTAAAATCAACCCTTTTTTTAAGATAAGTTTCATTAAAAGTAAAATGTTTTGAAAAAATTTTTCAAGCCTTTGAAATTTTTTAGGTTCAATACTTTCAACAAATTTTAAGACTGTGATGTTGAAAGTAACAGGTCCCATTTGGGAAAAAAATTTTTTCCCAAACCCAAAAAAAAAATTTAGATTTAAACATTTCAAAAAATGGGCACCACGACAAATACCCAAAAAAAAGGGAAAGTTCCCTTAAAAACCCCACCTTCATTTTTCACACAACCGGATTTTCATTCTTTCTTCCTTTTTTTTGGGGGGGGGGGAACCATGAAAACAACTGTCTGAGCAGTAAAACAATGATATATTTTCCATTATTTTTTTAGATTTGTTTGAGTATTTTACAGATGATTTGAAGACGTGTCTTTATTTGTCATTTCATAACGTTACAACATATGCATATTTAGCTTTCCTTAACTTATTGATTAATCGTAATCCGCCAATACATTTGAAAATATATAGACTGCTTCACATGACAAATTTGAACCTGCACGATAGGACTTACAAATAAAGAGAATGAGGTTAATATGATAGACTCTTAAAAGTTTGCAAATGCTTCAACGCTAGATGATTCAAAGCAAAAAGTTAAGATAGATCTATGTATTGGAACGTGTTTTTTATTTGCCCAACGGAGACATGAATTCCTGCCTAGTAAGAGACACCGCATGCATTTGAAAAATACCACATAAATTTATAAGCACTTAACAAAACCAATTACTTGCGATATAGATTAGCTTAATTTGAACTAATTTTGTGAACGAGACTGAACGAACTTTCATATTATTATAGTAAAATGTCATCGTATACATTTTGTTCGTAATAACAAATCATTTTTTTGTAATAATCTTACAATTATTACTGTTTTTGTTATTCTTTCCTTGTTATGAACATATTTGAAAATATTGTATTTACTTGCCCTTGTGACAATTGTTTGTACTGCCCTATCTGCGTTAACTTGGGACAGATTCAAACAAATATTTAGTAAGGATGAACTGAAAAACACAGCTAAAATTTAAAATCAGAGATGTGCTCAAAAACTCCGTGAATTACCCAATGTCCGTGACATCTTTGTTCTGTCTGATTAATATTGAAATAGTTTCAATATAATTAACAAAATATAGAGTCCGACACATAAAATCGTTAACAAATGCTTTCTTTTACTTGCAATGAATGAATGATTCATAATGAACAGATGTTTTAAATTGCAAAGATTTTGTTCTAGCATTTCAGCAAATTGATATGTTTTCATTTCTTTGAAATTTTAATAAATCACTGTCATAAATTATAAAGATGTCATAAAATAGAAAGAACAAGTTTATTTTTACGTTATTTCAAACCGGTTGATTTAAATAAAATTGCAGTAAGTTGTCTAAAAATAATGTAATTGTCAATCGGCATGCAAGACAACATGTCCTGTAATTTGATCCTTTCCGTTTACACATGATAATACATAATTTTCATTCAATAGGGAACGATTATCGAATATTGCGTCAGTTATATATTTCTGTTTCGTTGAAATGTAGATCGAGAACCAGAAAATAAAGTAATACCTTCTCAAACCAAAAGAAAACAGTTTAATTTTCCATCTCATATTTGTTGGGTATTGACGTCATCTCCTTTTATACAACGAATAAGGCCAGCTGTAGCAAATAACTCAAGGAAACGGCTGGTGTGAATAAGTGTAATAAACACATGCGCTCATGTGTTATAGGCCTGTAGTTGTGTATCCTTATGTTTTAAAAGGCCGGCAATGTTATGTCTAATGAATAACGGTAGCAGCTACAATTGTTTATTGTATAAGTTTCTCGTACTATTCGGTGAAAAGAAGAAACTTTGCACTCTTCAACATATCAATCAATTGATCAATTCATTGTTAAATATTGAAAGAGAACCGAATCAAACAAATTTCAATAACATATGAACATTCAATTACATTTAATCAACATCATAACGTCTACAAAATATGCATATATTAATATCATTTGACAATTTTGTATGAAACTTTGTATTGATGTAACGACCTCAGTAGTTGATAGATGAAATATATTGAAATAGCTTCCTTCTTTTTATACATTTGTAATCTAAATTATGGCACAGGTCTATTGAATATTTAACATTGTATTTTTGCGTCATTTACAGTAAACAAACAATTATAACATTTATGAAAAAAATCTGTTTAAAGCTTTCCTAGATACTGCAAACAAAATTTAAAACTAGATGCGCAAATTACAGTCTTTTAAATGTAGTACAGACCCGCCGTTAATTGCATTATTTTATTTTATTTACTTTTTTAGCCAAGACATAATGATTTTAACTAATTTTTCCACCACCGTTTTAAGCTATTAAGGCATACTCTAAATACGTCATGAATTTATCACATTGAATATTAATATTTAAGTAAATGAGTCTTGTATTTCATAATTTTAAAATATACATATTCTGGAAAAT